>NC_138729.1:48229952-48337452 GCF_965113295.1 Leuciscus leuciscus
TGTTTTATTGTGTATGTTGCTGAGCCTAAAATATCCTGATGTGTTAATTTAACATGTGTGTGTGTGTGTGTGTGTGTGTGTGTGTGTGTGTGTTTAGGACACAGGGAACTCTAAACAGCGGCGAGCACTAGAGTGCTGCACAGATCAGGACTACTGTAACAGAGACTTACACCCAACACTGCCTCCCCTACGAACACCCAGTGAGTACACACACACACACACACACACACACACACACACACACACACACACACACACACACACACACACACTCACAGACACACACACACACACACACACACACACACACACACACACACACACACACACACACACACACACACACACACACACACACACACACACTCACAGACACAGACACTCCCACACACGTTGGGTTTTCATGTTTAATGTGGACTTTCCATAGACATAATGATTTTTATACTGTACAAACTGTATATTCTATGTCCTAACCCTAAGGCCCTGTGTCCACCAAAGTGTTTTTTGAGAGTTGAAGAATGTTCTGAAAAAAATGCTGCGCTGCCAAAACGCTCTCAAGCGCCCATAGGCTAGGCGTTTCAGCAGAGCCGTTTTTAGCCAGCTGAAAACGCCTAGCGTTGAGAGCGTTTTGGCAGCGCAGCATTTTTTTCAGTTGAGACATTTTGCTTGTTATGATTCGTAATATCCGCGAAAGTGTTACTAGTATCTCATTTCACACATATTTTGTTTCTGTGTTGATTCTATATTAAAATGTCGATACAATGTAACGTATTTTCTCTGGCTCTTGTTTTAAATTATTTTGTTCCGTTATTATGCTTGACGTTGTACAAGCAGAATGTGGCGGTTGGTCGGTGTGGTATTAGTCCCGCCCCTCCTCCACTGTGATTGGACGGTTGGGTAAAAAGTGACAGTGATGAGCGCTGTGTTTTACCCAAAGTTGAACATTCTTTAACTCTCGGCGACCTGTAAAAAACACAGAGCGTTCAGCGCTTCAGCGTGAAAAAAAAAACGCTCAGCGCCTCGTTACGCTCATGCCGTTTTAAAAACGTTATTATTATAATTGTTAATATACAGTTAGTGAGTTAGTTTAACCTTCAACCCTTAGTTGAACCGTTTAGCAACAGTATAGCAACATGCTAAATCCTCTCTGAGATTCTGCCTCGGTTGCAGCACAAAAATTACTAACTGTAAATAAAAAAAACCTAAAACTGAAATAAAAACACATTTAGTACTAAAGTACTAAATAAATAAAAAAACTGCTAAAACTAAAATAAAAAATAATAAAAAATAAAATTAAAATTTTGAAAATTACATTTACTTCATTATATTAATACAACTCTAAAAACTATAATAATATATTATTATATAATAATAATCTAGTCTTAATTACTATAAAAAGTATAAATAAATAAATCATTATTTAGCCTCTTTCGTTATTTTTTCTTTGGGCAACCATATAATAATAATCTGGTCTTAATTACTATAAAAAAAAAGTAAAATAAATACATGATTATTTTGCCTTTTTATAAAAAAAATTCTTTGGGCATCATTCCTAGAAGAAAAAAAAGTCTGATTTGTTCCCAAAAGTATATCTAGGTCAGAAGCCCTTACACACCTGTAGGGTTTATTGTGGCTGTCACGATACAACTGCCATCAATCAGCACAGCAGAATAGAAGTCCCTCTGTCTGTCTCACACACACACACACACACACACACACACACACACACACACACACACACACACACACACACACACACACACACACACACACACACCTGTGTATTCACACCCTCTCACCTGTGCTGTGGCGAATAGCGATGACTCTGATTTCACTCAGCTCTGTTGCGTGTTCAACCTTTGGTCTCTTCTCTATTGGACATGTAATAATACTTGTGTGTGTGTGTGTGTGTGTGTGTGTGTGCAGGTTATGTAGTTGGAGATATTCATCATATCGCTCTGCTCATCTCAGTGACCGTCTGTAGCTTCATCCTCACCTTCATCATCATCTTCTGTTACTTCAGGTGTGTAAGTTACCACACAGACACTTGTTCTAATTGAATCTAATTGAAATGTCTATAAACTAAACCTTACAGATTTAATCGTGACTTAATCTGACAGATTATTTTAACATTACTGTTTTAATCATGGAGACCTCAGTCTCAATCTCCATGTTGTCTTTGTGTGGAGTTTGGTTCAGTCGTCTGTGTGGTGTTTCAGGTATAAGCGTCATGAGTTGGCCCCGCGCTACAGCCTTGGCCTGCATCCTGACGAAACTCTCATTCCTCCCGGAGAATCCCTGCGGGACCTCATAGAGCAGTCCCAGAGCTCCGGCTCAGGGTCAGGACTCCCCCTGCTGGTGAGAATCACACACTGCACACAGTCACACAAGACATGGAATCAGCATCCACATAGGGACCAATGAAATGCACATAGAATACAGTCATAACAATGGAATTTACTGTATAACATGGAATGTAATTATCTGTACACTTGTGATATGGACTAGTGTCTGTAAATATTAAACTGCAGAATTATTGCTATTTAAATATGAAGTGTGAATGAGCGGCAATTTCAGCGTCTGGCGTCTCACATGAACACACTTGATCTCCAGAGCTGCCCTGAGAGCCACTTCACTAGCATTTCACCATTTCATTTAATGATAAACTATTTTCAAATAGACACAGAAACTCAAATGTCTTCATACAATCTGTCAAAATAAAAGTTAAAAGTTACCTATATATCTACCTATCTGTCTGTCTATCTATCTATCTATGTAGGTGCAGCGCACTATAGCGAAGCAGATCCAGATGGTGACACAGATTGGGAAGGGCCGTTATGGAGAGGTGTGGATGGGTAGATGGAGAGGAGAGAAAGTAGCTGTGAAAGTGTTTTTCACCACAGAGGAGGCCAGCTGGTTCAGAGAGACGGAGATATATCAGACTGTCCTCATGAGACATGAGAATATACTGGGTGAGACCTTCTTTCTCAGACACACGCACGCGCACACGCACACACACACACACGCACACACACACACACACACACGCACACGCACACACACACACACACAGCTCTCTGATGTCGGTTAAAGGTCAAATGCAGGAAAACAAATAAAATATTGAATGTTTTTAGTAAGTATTTAATTTTTTATTGATATTTTAAAATTATTTATTTCATTTAAAAAATGTATGATTTAATTTATTATTAACTTTTTTATCAAGTCACAAAACCCCTGCAGTTCCCTCGCGAACCCTGTGTAGTACGTGTGTGTGCAAAAGTGTGCCTTCGTGTAGCTAATCTTTAACTACAAGAGATTTGTGTGAGTTCATTTTATTTAATTTGAATGGTTTTACAAAATAAGCTCATGCAATTTACATATGAACGCGACCGGAGACGACGGAAAAACACACGGAGAACATCAGCTTTAGTTTCTGCTCTGACAGACACAAGACCAGCCGAACACTGTGAGTGTGTGTTAGAAATCAGGAATGCTGAGAGAACATTGAGCTTGGTGTGTTTTTCCTCTTCAAACCAAACTTGGGTCTTCAGCCTAGAAAGTTTAAATCCCGTCTGGCTAGAGCTCTTCTCATAATGTTACTCATTAGATCAATAGGCAGAGAGTAGACGGTCTTTTGTGTCTGTTTGAACACACTCGACCACATGAGTGTTTACACTACGAAAGCAATCCAGTCGAATGTGTTTTCGACTACCTCTGGAAGAGGTCAAAAGTGGACAAGCTCAAAGCGCTTTAGACCCCGTTTACTCCTGTACAGACCCTTTCCAAAAAATTAGAATATCATGGAAAAGTTTATTTATTTCCATAATTCCATTCAAAACGTTAAACTTAGTTAAAAAAAGGTATTTAGTTGTTTATTTGTACATAATTTGGGCTTCCAGCTCATAAAACCCACGAAAACAGGATTTCAAAAAATTTGAATATTACATGAAATCACACAGTAATTACACAGTGATACCATGGTCATTGAACCAGGTTTTGGTTCTTTTGGCAGTGTGGGCAGGTGCAAATCCTGCTGGAAAATAAAGGAAGCATGAAGTGCTCTGAAAATGTCCTGGTAGACGGCTGCGCTGACTCTGGATTTAATAAAGCACAGTGGACCAAAGTCCTCTTTTCTGATGAGAGCAAATTTTGCATCTCATTTGGAAACCAAGGTCCATTTATCCCAGAGTCTGGAGGAAGAATGGAGAGGCACACAATCCAAGATGCTTGAAGTCCAGTGTGAAGTTTCCACAGTCTGTGTTGGTTTGGGGAGCCGTGTCATCGGCTGGTGTTGGTCCACTGTGCTGTCCACTCAACGCAGCCGTCTCTACCAGGACATTTCCAGAGCACTTCATGCTTCCTTCAGCAGACAAGCTTTATGGAGATGCTTCCTTCATTTTCCAGCAGGATTTGCACCTGCCCACACTGCCAAAAGAACCAAAACCTGGTTCAATGACCATGGTATCACTGTGTAATTACTGTGTGATTTCATGTAATATTCAAATTTTTTGAAATCCTGTTTTCGTGGGTTTTATGAGCTGGAAGCCCAAATTATGTACAAATAAACAACTAAATACTTGAAATCGTTTAAGTTGTGGGCCCTGAATCTATAATCTATGGAAGTTTAACGTTTTGAATGGAATTATGGAAATAAATAAACTTTTCCATGATATTCACATTTTTTGGAAAGGGTCTGTATATAGCCTCGTCCACTTGTGATCCGATCGACCAAAACGCATCTTAATATCAGGTGTAAACAGGGCCTTAGAGACTTAACATCACACACACAAAGAGAAGCATGTTGAAGTTGAGAAGTTGTAGTACTGTATTTATTACAATATTTCAAATAAATCCTATAGCATAACAAATAAAACAAATTTGCTATGGTGACAGATTGGACTGTCCTCTATCAGTGTGCCACATTTCATAACTTTCCCGCAAGCGGTTCTATGGGCTGCCATAGACACCAAGTCGGAAGAAAAAGAATAATAATAATAAGAAGAAGAAGAACGCGAACGAAAACAATAGGTGCCTAGCACCTTCGGTGCTTGGCCCCTAATAATGATTTCGATTTTCAGCTATTGCACCTTTAATTACAGTGTTTCAAATAAATCTGATAGGATTTTGCAAGCAGTGTCACATCTAAAAGAGTCTTTATGCAGGTGCATGTTGCTGGTGACCTTGAAAAGTTTGTGAACCCCTGCGTTAACCCAAATCCTCAGCATGTCCATGTTATTTGTCTCATTTAACTAAATATTTTAGACATAGGAACTCCCGGGAACACGTTTGAGTGATCACTCAAATTAATCAGTGAATTCAGTTAATTAAAATGAACCATCCCGTATAAATCAGGTCGCTATAATTAATCGCCGCTTGAGGACGTTCTCTGGGACGTACGCTGTGTTTGATCATTGCATCAAATCACTCGGCTGTACAATACAGTCTGATGCGACAAACAGCATTATTGCATCTTTTCATGCTACGTCGCTGCTGTTCAAAACTGCAGAGCTACTGTCACGCAACTGAAAAATGTAGTTAAGTTAGCAGCATCTCTACTGTTATTTAATTACTCCTACTGGTGAACATGTAGTCAGCAATTACAGGAAAATGAACCGTGCACGATTGAACCGTCTTGATTAGCAGTCCTTTCAAATTAATTAAGCTGATATCAGATTAATTATAACATTAAATTAAGCGTGGTCTTTCTCAGAGTGTATTTAGTCTCACGCAGGGATTTTAACTTCAGCGACTCTCTCCTCAGGGTTCATCGCGGCCGACATTAAAGGCACAGGCTCGTGGACTCAGCTCTACCTCATCACCGACTACCACGAGAACGGCTCGCTGTACGACTATCTGAAATGCACCACCCTGGACAGCCGAGCCATGCTGAGACTGGCGTACTCCTCTGTGTCCGGGCTCTGCCACCTGCACACGGAGATCTTCGGCACGCAGGGCAAACCGGCCATCGCACACAGAGACCTGAAGAGCAAGAACATCCTGGTGAAGAGGAACGGCTCTTGCTGCATCGCTGACCTCGGCCTGGCCGTCAAGTTCATCAGGTACGACTACACTCACTCTGGTTTGCTTATCTTTACTTTGCAACCAGTTCAAATATATTATTTTAAATATTCATTTGAGTGATTGGTCAAAAGTGTTCCCAGAAGTCCCTGCCTGGCACTTTACAACTTTTTTGTAGCTATTTTTTTTTTTTTTTTAACTGTTGATATTTAGTACACAATCTTGGCTGATTATAACTTTATTTAAAATTTTGCTCTATACAAATAGTTTAAAATAGTTTTATTGTTTATTGTTTAATGTTAATTTATGTGCTTATTGAGTTTAATTTTGTCATTTATTAAGATTTTTTTTTTATAATGCCCTGATAATTGAATACTATTCTATAACTAAAACTACATATATATATATATATATATATATATAAGTATTTTTATTGTTAGATAAAACCAAAACTATTAAAAAATAGTTTTCGTTATTTGAAATCAATCTGAAAAAAATTATAAAATTAAAATAAATTAGATAAAGAAACTTGACCAAATTAAAATAAAATCAGTTTAAATTGAAGTACTAAAATCACTTAAATAAAAATAAAGCTAAATAGAAATATAGAAAACTAATTAAAATGACAAAAGTATTTAAAGTTACTCAAATTTAAATGAATACTGAAAATATAAAAATAACAGCTAATTCAAAATATCAAAAACTATAATAGTAAACAGTGTACATAATAAAATAACACTGACACACACATATATAGTTAATTGTATTGTAGCTAACTACTTTATCAAAAGGGTAGCTTAACTGTAGTTAAACTACTTATTAGCTTGTAGCTTAACAAACTAAACTCATAGTAGCATCAACAACTTTTTAACTCACAAAAATCATTTGAACTCTGATGAAGATTATATGCTAATAAAAAGAGCCCTAGTGCTTATAGATGTCAGGTGTAAAGAATAGTCTCAAAAGTCAAACAATAGTCGGGGTCTATATGCAGATAAAAAATGTTTAATTGCTCCAATCATGAGAAATATCCATAACTTGACCATGAAACACACGATATGAAGTGTAAGCTCAAGGCCTCGATCCGGAACCACATGACAGTCACACGTACGTACGAACAATAATCCACCCCAGACAAGACCGAGCACATGGTTAAATACCTGAGATAAGAAACACCTGGAACTAATCAACATAAACAGAAAGAACTACAAAGACCATGACAAGAACTACAAAAAAACATGAATGGCAAATTACAAAATAAAAGACATGACAATGTAGAGAATCCCGACATCAGGATTGAAATACTATATTAATGCTGTTGTGTCTCTTTGAACAGCGACACTAATGAAGTGGACATCCCACTGAACACACGTGTGGGCACCAAACGCTTCATGGCTCCTGAAGTTCTGGACGAGACTCTGAACAGGAGCCATTTTCAGTCCTACATCATGGCAGACATTTACAGCTTTGGCCTCATACTGTGGGAGATCGCCCGCCGAAGTGTGTCTGGAGGTACAGATCTGCCTTTCCTTAAATATTTCAATGAAGTACAATTACATATTTCATTTAAGTGTCAACCTTTGCATTTATATATTTAAATACATTTATTTTTATATTTTAATCTGTAAACATGCTGTGGAACACCGGTGACCCATTTCTGTTTTCTTTTATATTTACTGCACAAGTAAAGTAATAATAAGTCTTTATTTTATCTTGACAAGCTATACATCATTTGAAAGGTCCAAGTCTTGCAGTTTTTGATTTATAAATATCTAATAGTGAGTGACAATAATCTCTTATTTTTTTGTCAGGAGGTATGCAAAATCAAAAAGTCTCCCTTTGCTCATCATTTAAAATATATATATATATATATATATTTTTTTTTTTACTAATAAGAGGTTCACTTGTGATTTTAAAGAGATTTAATTTATGTCTATGTATTGATTTTTTTTTTAATGTTTCTGCAGGTATTGTTGAGGAATATCAGCTGCCGTATCACGATCATGTTCCTAATGACCCATCATATGAAGACATGCGAGAAGTCGTGTGCATCAAGAGAATACGGCCATCTTTCCCAAACCGCTGGACCAGCGATGAGGTTAAACACTAATCTACTCACTCTTCACACTTTTCACTCTTCACACTCACACATTTCATAACTTAAAAGGGATAGTTCACCCAAAAAAACGAACATTCTGTCATCTTTTAACTCACCCTCATGTCGTTCCAAACCCATAAGACTTGGAAAGAGCTTTCTGTCCCTCCATTGACAGCTATGCAACTACCACTTTAATGCTGAAGCGATTTAGTCCAGCTTTTCTGAAGAGACTCAATCACTTTATATGATGAACAGACTGAATTCAGGCTTTTATTGACATATAAACACATTCATCAACTCGCATATCAATTGTGGTAAACGGAAACTCAAGCACGTTTGAGCTTCAGCAAGAGCCAATGAGGTTCATTCTCATGTTACGCAGCATGTTTGAGCTTCAGCAAGAACCAATGAGGTTCATTCTCATGTTACGCAGCATGTTTGAGCTTCAGCAAGAACCAATGAGGTCCATTCTCGTGTTATGCAGCACGTTTGAGCTTCTGCAAGAACCAATGAGGTTCATTCTCGTGTTACGCAGCACGTTTGAGCTTCTACAAGAACCAATGAGGTTCATTCTCGTGTTATGCAGCACGTTTGAACTTCTACAAGAACCAATGAGGTTCATTCTTGTGTTACGCAGCACGTTTGAGCTTCAGCAAGAGCCAATGAGGTTCATTCTCATGTTACGCAGCATGTTTGAGCTTCAGCAAGAACCAATGAGGTCCATTCTCGTGTTATGCAGCACGTTTGAGCTTCTGCAAGAACCAATGAGGTTCATTCTCGTGTTACGCAGCACGTTTGAGCTTCTACAAGAACCAATGAGGTTCATTCTCGTGTTACGCAGCACGTTTGAGCTTCACAAGAACCAATGAGGTTCATTCTCGTGTTACGCAGCACGTTTGAGCTTCACAAGAACCAATGAGGTTCATTCTCATGTTACGCAGCACGTTTGAGCTTCTGCAAGAACCAATGAGGTTCATTCTCGTGTTACGCAGCACGTTTGAGCTTCACAAGAACCAATGAGGTTCATTCTCGTGTTACGCAGCACGTTTGAGCTTCACAAGAACCAATGAGGTTCATTCTCATGTTACGCAGCACGTTTGAGCTTCTGCAAGAACCAATGAGGTTCATTCTCGTGTTACGCAGCACGTTTGAGCTTCTGCAAGAATCAATGAGGTTCATTCTCATGTTACGCAGCACGTTTGAGCTTCTGCAAGAACCAATGAGGTTCATTCTCGTGTTACGCAGCACGTTTGAGCTTCACAAGAACCAATGAGGTTCATTCTCGTGTTACGCAGCACGTTTGAGCTTCTGCAAGAACCAATGAGGTTCATTTTTGTGTTACGCAGCACGTTTGAGCTTCTGTAAGAACCAATGAGGTTCATTCTCGTGTTACGCAGCATGTTTGAGCTTCTGCAAGAACCAATGAGGTTCATTCTCGTGTTACGCAGCACGTTTGAGCTTCTGCAAGAACCAATGAGCTTCATTCTCGTGTTACGCAGCACGTTTGAGCTTCACAAGAACCAATGAGGTTCATTCTCGTGTTTCGCAACATGTTTGAGCTTCAGCAAGAACCAATGAGGTTCATTCTCGTGTTTTGCAACATGTTTGAGCTTCACAAGAACCAATGATGTTCATTCTCGTGTTACGCAGCACGTTTGAGCTTCTGTAAGAAGTTTGTTCTCGCGCATCAAGCAGGTTCAGTTGAGCTACTTTTTATAATCACTGATCATTGTTTGAATGTGAATAAAAGCCTAAATTCAATCTGTTCATCTTCTAAAGTGATCAAGTCTCTTCAGAAAATTTGGACTAAACCGCTCAATTCATATGAACTTTTTGAATCGTCAAAATGGTAGTTGTGTAGCTGTCAATGGAGGGACAGAAAGCTCTCAGATTCCTTAAAAAATGTCTTAATTTGGGTTTCAAAGATGAATGAAAGTCTTACAGGTTTGAAATGACATGAGAGTGAGGGTGAACGATCCCTTTAGAAAAAAAGAAAGAAAAAAAAACACATATACACAACCATGGTCTTCATGTTTACATTTTTATAAAAAAAATTTGTCAGTTATTGTTCTTTTGATAAAAATGTCATTATTTCATATATTTAGAATGATTTTCAAACCGATATCTTTATCATTACAGTTATCGTCCTTGGTGTGAATGTGCTTTAACAGTTGTCATTGTGTTTGATTTCAGTGTCTCAGACAGATGGGGAAGCTCATGACGGAGTGTTGGGCTCATAACCCTGCCTCTCGGCTCACCGCACTTCGCATTAAAAAGACGCTGGCCAAGATGTCAGAGTCCCAGGACATTAAAGTCTGAGAACAGCCCGAAAGCAGCACTGACGGTAACCCCGAACTCACCGCCTGCAACGGCCCGCCGTGGGTTCAGTCGGTGAGTTTTGCCATGCGAGGGCATCTTGCAGACTGACTCACCAATGGCGAAAGACGCCAAAGATGTTCTGTGGTCAGAGCTCAGATATTCAGCCCTGTGGAAGACACCGCTGGCCGCTCTCAGTCCTGCTGTCGTGATGCTTCATGGACGAGCACCTGCAAACGGTCAGTGGGACGCAGCATGACCTCATCGAGCCAGATGTCCGGTGTCCATTATAAACACTTGGGCTTTAGCTCATGACTCCCTTGAGAGAACTCTAAAGTTTTCTCCTTTCACAGTCTGTTCAGCTCGTACATGACGATGATTTCGGCTCGTGTTTGGAACTTGCAACAAGTGTGATGGTTGAGATTAAAGTCATAAGAGCTGCGGCTTCCCTCCTTTTTGGTAGGCTGTGCCTTATTTATTGTGTAAATAGCTGTGTAAAAGAATGAGAGTGAAGCATCAAAGTACTTGAATAAATGTTCTAATGACACTGAAGTTTTTTTGTTTGTTTGTTTTAATTTAACTGTTTTTCTGAGGGGTGGTTGATTATGATTTCACGTTTTTAACTTTAGTTAGTGTGTAATGTTGCTGTTTGAGCATAAACAACATCTGCAAAGTTTCGACGCTCAAAGTTCAAAGCAAAGGGAGATATTTGCTTTTAAAGAAATCGTTTTTTAAGGACTACAACAAACGGCTGGTAGAGACTACACGACATTCCTTTTTCCATTCAAATTTACATAAACCCCGCCCCCAGGAACGCAATTTATAACATAAATTAATCAACTAACCATTCAGAAATGTCCTGTTGCTCTACATGTTGTCACTTCTTCTTGAGTCTCTCCATCATTGTCTGAATCCGGTTTGAACATAAAAGCCTAAAAGTTTTTGAAATTTTCAGTGCATGTCTGTGTGAGGTAAAATGACACGAGCTCTTGAAGCTCCGCCCCCTGTGCCGGGAGCAGCAGCTCATTTGCTTTTAAAGGGACAGACACAAAACGGTGCGTTTTTGCTCACCCTCAAAAAGTGACAACTTTAACATGCTATATAAAAATATCTGTGGGGTCTGAAGCTAAAAAAAAATATCTGAAGCTAAAACTTCACATACACACTCTGGGGACATCAAAGACTTATTTTACTTATGAAAGGGGCATTATACCACCCCTTAAAGGTCTTTTCGAGTCACCTTTATTTGTATAGCACTACAATACAGATCTTTCAAAGCAGCTTTACAGTGAACGCAAACAGAGTTCAGTTCTGCAGTAAAGCAGCTCTAAAAAAATACAACAGTGTCATTCAGTTGAAAAAAAGATTATTACATTAAAAAGTAGAAATACGAAAGTCGAAATTATATCATAATGAGGTAAAAAGGTAAAATTATGACTTAAGTAGACACAAAGGTAAAAATGATGATAGTAAGACATAATTGTGGCAAACATAGAAATTTAAAAAAGTATGAGATACTAACAAATTTAAATTAGTCGAAATTATTTCCAAAAGTTTAAATGAGGAATTATAAAAAAAAAAGAAAAAAAAAGTTGATCATAATTTTGGCTGACATAAAAACAAATGCTTTGCCAGAGCACAAAACAGTTTTCTACACTGTTGCATTGGCTGAACAAAAATAAATTAAACTAAAATATGGTCCAAATGAACAACCAAAGGAAGCATTATTGACTCCTCTTCACACCCTTAACAATATAAGCCTCTCTTTTGGTTTTATCATGGTAAATGTTTGTTAGGACAGTCATGTTCTAGATTGTTAAAGTATTAAAAAGTAATCTCCAAAAAAACAAGGGCACTTTCAGCATTGATTAAAAATATAATTTATTTAAAAAATCCTTTACATACATTTTATACAGCGGACATATTAGTGTTTTTTGAATTGCTATTTTAATGAAGCTTTATTCTATGGATAATTCAATCCTCTCTGTACATGCAAGTCATAACAATGCACATTTGCCAGCGGTTCTGTCATTGTCCTGCACAGAAGCAAACGTTGCATAGTTGGCACAGCATTTACACCAGACAGAAACACTGTCTCTTAGCACTGCGCTCTTCAACCTTAGGAGGGCTTTTCTGCTGCCTTGTTTTGCTCATTAATTTGGCTTTTATTTTCGCACAGATCCTCGCCGTGGATTGTGGGAAATGGCAGTTGGTTCGAGGCTTTTCCGCGTTGGTTGTGTGGCAGCGGCTGCAAGCAGTGACACTGCAGACAGATCACAAATAATGAGCCCTGTGTTTCACATCACTGCGAGCACATTTACAAGCACACCAACACTCGCATCTACTGTAGTGTGACCAATTTATGCAGAAACATTAATGCATAAAATACGCCAGCTTCTTTACAAAGCGGTTGCATAGACCATCATTAACTGTAAACCATCTAATCCGGCTGTAAACACATTTAAGATTTCTGAGTTTATCTTTAGGTCTTGCTAAAGACTTCGGGGATTTCTTGCAAATGGGTATTTTATATTTTTTACATGAAATCAGAACGACACATTCCTGGTCCTAATGTAAGGAAGCCCATTGCTGCCAAATAAATAAATGCTTTTGGTAAATCCTAATTATAACCAAAAAATAAATAAAAAAAGCCATATTGATGGCAGTCAAAATTATGCCATGGCATAAATCATAAAAACATTATAATAAAAGAAGAAAATAAATTATAACATAAAACAAAGTTGAAATATGACAGTCAAAATTATAAGTCCTAATGATAAAAAGTCATAATTATGATAAAAGTAGAAATTATTATGACAAGTTGAAATTCTTACTTAAAATTTAAATTGAAAAAAAGTTACAATTATGAGATACTAACATACATTGAAATTATGATAAAATGTTTAAATAAAAGTTTCATAATTTCATAAAAGAAAAATATAAAAAAAGAAGAAAAATGGAAATTAGAATTTAAAAAAAACGGTGAAATATGGCAGTCAAAACTATATGACATAAAAAGTCAAAATTATGATAAAATGTTTAAATAAAAGTTTCATAATTTCATAAAAGAAAAATATAAAAAAAGAAGAAAATGGATATTAAAATTTGAAAAAACGTTTAAATATGACAGTCAAAACTATATGAGATAAAAAGTCAAAATTATAAAAGCATAATTATGAGATAAGTAAAAAAATGTACAACATATTAAAGTTATAATAAAAGAAAAAAAGAAATTATAACAATAAAAAAGTTGAAATATAACACTTAAAATTGTCATAATAAAAATTAAAAGACTAAAGTCATGATTATGACAGTCGAAATTGAGTTGAAATTATGATCAAATGTACATTTCTATTTTGAATCATAATTTTGACTGTCACAAAAGAAAAAAAATATGTAAAAAAGAAAAATAGAAATTAAAATATGAAAAAAGTTGAAATATGCCAAAAAATTGTAACACTACATCATAATGAGATAAAAAGTCCAAATAAAAGTCCAAATGTTGACAAAACATTTTAATAACAAAAAAATATACAATAAAAGAAAAAAGAGGAAAAAACATATGACATTCTACTAGCGATAAAAAGTCGTTATTACAGCAAAAGTAGAAATTATGATAGTATGGTCATAAAAATATATATATATATATATATATATATATAAAAAGAAAAACAAGAAAAGTAGAAATCTGATTATAAATTATAACACTGTCAATTTCATTTTTCAATTTCATTTTCACTGTAAATTTTCTTTTTGTCAGAATTATGATTTACCAAAGCATAATTTGTTTTTCTCAAGTGGCAGAAATGAGCTTCTATGGTGAACGATTTATCAGTCGAAATTATTCCTAAGAAAAAAAAAGTTCTCAGAATCTTCAATAGAGCGTAATAACTCGCTCCGCCTCTGAAACATCTTTTCTTTTGGCTGACATCATCAGGCCCTCGAGACAATCCTTAAATGTCACAAGCTAATGTGCGTGTAAATATGATCAGATAAACTCTCTACAGCAACACAAGCAAATATACTCCAACTTTTTCAATCATGTAAAGTGTCTTTCATGTATACATAGGTTTATTCTAATGTCCTTTAAACTAGAGAGAGTTCAGAGATCGTATTTCTAGTTTAAGTGTCTGGGTGACAGAGTGACATCTTTAATATTCACCAGAAACAAATGATTCCACCGTACTGGCAGTGTTCATAGGAGCTTCAGACCTATGAAAATCAAATTTCATATTTCTATTTCTGACTCATATCGCTGAGTAACCCACACATGATACACATTCTTCTTATATTAATCATAAAGTATGTTCTAATTGGCTGCGACTTCAAGCCTCTATGTATAATGCATTAGAAAGGTATTCATAATGTACCTTATAATATATTATATCTTTTAATAAATAAGTGTAACCAAAGTTAAAATGCATTATAATATTTGCAGATTCGTTTTAAATCTGAAATGAGTTGTTTTTCAGGTGTTTTAATGCATTATACTTTCTAAAGGTGTAACAACGAATTAGATAAGTATTATATAATGTATTATAACTGTGGTTACAATTATTCATGAGACCATACAGTACATAATTAATGCATTCAAAGTACTTTTAAACAGTGTTGGGTGTAATCCATTACTAAGTAATTAATTACTATAATTTAATGACTTTTCCTTGGTAAAGAAAAGTAAGTGATTACTCTTAATTTTTTGTGATTTAATTACAGTTACTTCTGATGTAATTGCATTAAATACTGCATAAACTATAGAACAATTCTATATAAAACAATAGTGGATTTAACATCAAAATTTGATGTTAAATGTATGTTTATAATTGAACCCTTTACACACTTTGGTCAGTTCAAGGATAATTTATGCAATTTTATGCATTTGAAAGAATCAAAAGAGCAATTTCATGTCTATTTTTGTATTGTTCAGCTGGTCGAGGTTGGTATGGGATTTAGAAAGTAATTAGTAATAAGTAATGCAATACTTTTTAGAGTACAGTGAGTACAGTAATCTAATTACACTGTTGAAGATGTAATTAGTAGCTAGTAATTAATTACTTTTTTTAGAGTAACTTACCCAACGCTGCTTTTATAATGCATTATAAATAAAGGCTTCAAGTAAAGTGTTACCAAATTTAACATAACCAAGCTTTCCACCAAAAGTTACTAGTTATAGTTACTATAATAAACCTGTGGTAACTTGCTATTGGCCTTCACTGTCATAAAAGAAATGAAAATAAAACAAAGACTGATTTTATTTCATTACATCAATCCAGTAACAACAGCCCCTTTCACACACACAGTCTTTAATTGAAATAAATGTAAAAATGCATAAAAACACTATCTTGATGAGATTTATACTTGGTTTTAATAAATAGACCATTACATAGTTAGTGTAAAAATATAAACTAGAATTGTATTTGGTTCATCTTTTTTATGTAACGTTTATTTAACCAGGAAAATTAAGTGTAACAGGGACATAAATTTACATTTGATATATATATATATATATTAAAAAGGGAGGACTTTCCCTCATTTTAAAACACCACTGCACGCCACTGATGAGCATGTAAGAAGTCTGCTTTGGGCCAATCATAATCATAATAATCATAATTATGATTGACCATATGGTGTGTTCACACCATTATGGAGACGACGCGATTACTCCGCGTGGTTTAGTGTTAAAGGTCCTTCACACTCCGAAGGGGTTTGAGTCCGAATAATAATCTTTTTGTACAGTCTATGGGTTTGAGTCCGAATTTTTCGTAGGCCTATTCGTCGTCCCAAAAAACCTTGCACACTGAGTCTGATGCGTATTAATTAATTGAAAATGGAGTCTTCAAGCAGTGAGGATGATTTGTGTTGTCCTCTCTCTTCTTAAAATTTCCTCCTAAAGATTTCCACCTCCCTATCAAGGAGCTGCGGGATTATCCCGAGCGATTCAAAGTTTACTTCATGATGTCAGTGGCTCAGTTTGAAAAATCTTTATATTCCGTGTTTTTGTATTCTGCACTTTGTTTGTCATACAGTGCTTTGTGCTGCGAGACGAAGTGGATCACCATGTCAGACAGACCCCATTCTGGAGTCTGGCGTTCGCTTGTACGGTTGACCCTTCGCAGGGAGTTTGATTGACAAGGCAATCTGACCAGGGGGGCACTGTTTCATATTATTTTGAAGCTTCCCCGGGCGCCGCCATTGGCTAGCGGACCATCACCTGCTGTTAGCATTCCATTGACTCCCATTCATTTTGGCGTCACTTTGACAGCGAATAACTTTACATCTGAGGCGTTTAAAGACTCCAATTGTCCATTATTTATTTCTAAAGAAACACGAAAATGTATAAAAGGCTCCATTACCTTGTATCTTACGTTATGGCCCCGTAGAAGCCGTTTTTGTAAAAATAGGCTAACGATTGCGTCATAACCACACGACTCTCTGTCGCACAGCAGAGAGATTACCGTATGGACAGGAGGAGAAGCTCGCGGGCAATCGGGGA
This sequence comes from Leuciscus leuciscus, assembly GCF_965113295.1. Taxonomy (NCBI): domain Eukaryota; kingdom Metazoa; phylum Chordata; class Actinopteri; order Cypriniformes; family Leuciscidae; genus Leuciscus; species Leuciscus leuciscus. The sequence goes on from NC_138729.1 coordinate 48,246,878, forward strand.
GACGTGGAGGCAAAATGACAAAATAATTAATCAGAATACTTAGCAAAAGTTTCTCCTGCTTCTAGCTCATGAACACCTCCTACTCACGCTCTCCGTCTCTGCAAGATTCGGAAGGGAATGATTCAGATTTCTCTTGGCACAGCTACTAGAAGACAGACGGGTTGCTCACGTCACATCTACGTCGTCAAGCTCAGTTTGAGTCTGCGCAGTACGCTCGACCATCAGGAAGTGAGAGCTTCTAATTGACTTCACTTGTCTCCGTTGAATCCAATGGGGTCGCTGTGTCCAGTTTATACTGTCTATGAATCTGACCAATCATAATCCGCCATTTTTGTCCGACAAAGCAGTCAGGAGAGTTAGTAGATTTACGTTGGAGGATTTGAACTTGAAAAACTGAGTGTATACTGACGTCTTTCCGCGGTTAAAACGACATTTCTTCTTATGTTCTTTCATGTTTATTTTGATGCTATAAATTAAAGGTATAGCGGAGGATCTTTCCAAATTTTAGATAAGACCCGCCCTCTCCACTTTTTGAAAAGTTTGATTGATTCACCAGAATGATTGACAATTAGGAGGACCAATAGTTTAGACTACCCACCAGGAAGTAAAACATCCTCCACTATACCTTTAACTAGAAGGAAGAGATGATCGGTTCACGAGCAGCTTTAACTGAAGCTCTACAGCGATCTGTCAGACACATTAAAGAGCTGTATCATATCAAAAGTAACTGGTCTGTCCTGTCTGTCAGCGTGTTGTCAGCGTCCTCTTTGCTCAGCAAGAACACGGTGTGGCGTGAGAGCGGCGTGGCTTGTCGGACATAGCAATAGTAACTAAAGGGAGCGGGTCTTTGCGAATGGTCAATTGTCAAAACACCTTTCAAAATGCTTCCTACAGATGCAAAAAATCAAACACGATCCGATTTTTTTAATATTACGGACGAAAGTTTCGGAGGCAGTGTGTAAACGTGATTGACAAAATGTGGTCATATTTAATTTTTAGCGTGCAAAATATTTTGGACTCGGTGTGCAAGCACCTTAAGTGCCGCTGCTTTTTAATCGTTTTTCTATGTAAATATGAGTTAAATGGACATATTTGACTGTTGGCGCCGCGTTTTTGCAACTTTTTCATCATGTGGCGATCGAGGCACTGCTTTCTGTTCTGTTCATCAGCGCTGTGGCTATAACAAGCGTGTTTTTCTCGTGACTGACATTCAGTGGTATTTTGTTGCTGATGTGTGAACGGTCTCTTAACGGTAGAACGCCGTTGTTTGTGTGAACGGCATATTCGTGCATTTACCGGTAAAGTCATTCTGGTAATTTGACGGTAATTTACTGGGATTGCTGTGTGAAAAGGGCTATAATAACTGTTGTATCCATCACATTCTGGCAGAAACAATAGTCACCACCATGGGAAGGTTTTTTTGTTTTGTTTTTTATACAAGGGATCAATTGACTCTTGATATGAAATAATGCGTATAGTAGAGTGAAATGCATAAATGGTGAGTTGAAACATTGATGCACAACAGAAACAGCCCATGCAGAACACGTGATGCAGCAGAAGTCCGGCCAGTGAAGATCATTACAGTGTGACGTAACATTGCATTCCAGAAAATCAGAGAGCAACTTCTGATATTATCCTCAAATCCCTGCAAGTGCTCATCTGCACTTTTGTTCAACAAAGCAACACGTATATTTTTACGTCTTCGGACACCTGCGTTACAAAAATAATACAATCCTAATCAGATCTGAATGTTAACCGGATTTTAAAGGCCACTTTAAGGTACTCTGTAGACACACTAAATACTGTATTCATGTCTCAAAATATTATATTACACGAGAGCGAGTAGTTTCTGCAACCACTAGATGGCACCACAAATTCCTGCAAAAACGACCACTGAAGGAGACGGGAGATGATGTGGGAGATTTCTGCACATGAGGACCCTGCGCGTGCAAACTGGAGGGTTTTCCAAAGATTTTGGTTGCCTAAAGTGTCTTGACCCTGTTCCTGGTTCACCTTTGACCCCCAGCCCTGCATTCAACCCTAAATCGGCAGCATCCGCGCAGACGGACAGCAGTACCGCACGTATCCATGGAAACTGAATCAGATGCGAAAGGTCACGGACTCTCCCCCGTACTCCGATGCTTTGACTGTCTCGGGTTTGATCGTTGTTTCAGCTCGATGAAAGTGGCAGCTCAACTTGAGCTCAATTATCCTCAGCTTAGACATCACCGCCATTGTAAGGGTCATTGTTCCTTCGCCATGGCAGCGATGCTGTTGTCATGACGACCCATCTCCTCCAGAACCGTGGCGAGCTGATTGAGGTTGCCGTGTGGGAAGTGTTGAGCTTCCCAGAGGTCCAGAATCACTCCGGTAGGACTCGTCTTAGTCGCAAAGTAGTTGAGATACCTGTAGGGCGGGTGAGATGAAACACACACTGAGGTGGGCGGCGTGAGCACAACACATCACCACATCACCATTTCTGCTAGAAGTTTTGATTTTAATGAACTAGGTTTTTATTTTTATTTTTTATAATCCAGTAAAATCTGGTTTGACTTTCTCTTTTCATTTGGAACTTGGACAAAAAAAAAGAAAATAACACAATAAAAAGTGATTTATCAATGACATGAAAAACCCCCCATTATTTTTACTTCTAAAGCCACTTAATCAGACATATGATCAGCTAAAGAGAACTTTTTTCCCCCCAAAATGGCTATAAAAAATAAATTAATAAAAAAGATAACTAATTCAATAAACAAATATAATTTCTGTATTTTCTACTACAACAAAAATAATGATTATTATTAATTAAAATATGTATTATTTAAATGACAAATTAAATTAATAAAGAAATATATTACTATTGCAAACGCAATACTGTTGCGCTGCAAAATGAATTAAAAAAATATATTTTATAATAATAATAATTATTATTATTAATCAACATATATATATTATATATATATATTATATTATATATATATATATATATATATTTTTTTTTTTTGTTGAAAAAAGTAGTAAATTAATAAACCCTCTTTGGGTGTAGGGATGGTTCAGCTCATAAGAAAAAAACAATCCAAGGCACTCAAGTAATTTGTTTTTCGAAAAATATAAAAAGCCTTTATTTTTTCATGGCTTAGGTATTAAAAAAAAAAACAGATGAGCTAATGAGCTTTTTATATTTTTCTAAAAACAAATTACTTGAGTGCCTTGGATTGCTTTTTTCTTATGAAATAAAGAAATGTATTACTAGTGCAATAATACTACTGCACTGCAAATAAACAAGTATTTATTATTATTAATAATAATAATAATAAATATAGCTGCAAGCAGCAATTATCGGGGCCAAGCGCAAGCAGATGACAGGATATGCCAACATGGCTGAAGGTGTCAGACCAACTGCAACAATGAGCAATTAAAGACATTTAGAGAGGATTTTAGGCGAAATGGCTGAAAAATCATAAAAAGTAATTCAAAATATGATTTGATTGATTATCACTTTCGACCAATAGGTGGCGCAGTTACAAAACTGATGTGATGTGGTCAGAATAAAGTGACAATGACACATACAAAGTTTGGTGTCAATATGTCAAGGCATTGCAGAGATAAAGCCTGAATAGTGCTTTTAGCATCATGCCTCAACTTTGCTGCTGCGCTATACGAAAACGGTTTCGTCTATCAACACGAAATCCATAACTTTTAGTCAGCACAGTCTGGAGATGATACGATTCAATTTTGGTGAAAATTGGACAAACGGTTTAGGTGGAGTTCGAAAAAGTAGGTTTTGACGGAAAATCTAGATTGTGGACAGGAAGTTCGGCCAAATAAGGAAAACTTGGTATCTATGTTCTCGGCTAGACCCAAGGAATCTATTAAGACCAGTGGCATTTCAATAGCCAGATTTAATCAAAAGTTATTATCCTTTTTGGAAATCCTTTTGACCACTAGGTGGCGCTGTCTTGAAATATTTTGGGTACCTTCAGGGGATGATGTTGATGGCACATTCTGAGTTTCGTAATATTAAACCAATGCAGTTGTTTAGTAAAGCATTTTATTTCACAAAACTGTATTGAAGTCAATGGGAATTTCATGTTTTGTTCTATTATAGCGCCACCAAGAGGCTCAGTCCCACCATTTTTTTTATGTGTCCTCAGAGTGAGCCCATACATATGTGTGTCAATTTTGGTGAAAATATCTCAATTTGCTTTGGAGTTATAGACATTTATATGAAAAAACACGTAAAAAATGACTGACACATGACTTTGATTGGATTTTACTACCCCTTACTATCAATATTTTCGCATTTGGGCATTGGCGTATAGCTATCGACCTATGTTTCCAAACTTCTGACGGTGGTTTCGTCTCGATCAGACTAGCGCTTTCGAAGATATAGCCAAATGTTTTTTAAGCGCTAAATCACAACGCTACACAAACCGTATGGCGAAACCTAGCATGTTTGGTATCGTTGGACTCTGCAACGATTCAGGAGTCTAAAGAGATGACTCTTGTGAAAATAAGTCGACCACACCCAAAGTTATAAGCATTTGGGAAAAAAAATTCCCCACTAGGTGGCGCTGTTTCGAAACTTCTCAGGCTCCTTCAGGACATCGTGCTGATGACCCATACTGAGTTTCGTAACAATCCGTTCATGCGTTCATAAAATACAGCATTTTAGCACATAATTCAAAATGGCCGACAGCCAAAATGACTGATCTGGGAAGATTGTATATCAGTCGACTCAGCATGACGCCCTGAATCTATCGAGACCACTTTTATGATTTTTGGACAAACCATTCAGAAGTTATAAGCAAAAACAACCATTTTTCATATCTCCGGACCAGTAGGTGGCACTGCGCCGAAACGCAGTATGTAGCCTCAGGTCATGCTTGTGATGATATGTACCAAGTTTGGTCTGAATACGATAAAGCGTTGCGGAGATACAGGCTAGTGTCTGTTTTTGCAAGCGCTACGTAAAATTTGTTTGCGCTGTATTCGAGAACGGTTTGATGAATCAACACGAATTCCATAACTTTTTGTCGGCATGGTATGAAGATGATCTGATTCAATTTTCGTGGAAATTGGAGCAACGGCCTAGGAGGAGTTCGAAAAAGTAGCTGTTTTGGAAAATTCAAGATGGCGGCCATATTTTATGACGGAAAATGACGTCATAGGGTGCAATCGAACCGTCATGAGCTCAGGAATCTGAGGAAAAAGGAATTTTGTTGTTTGACTTCACGGTTAAAAAGTTATTAGCAAAATAAAAGTGAAATTTTGGACAGGTGGTGGCGCTAGAGGGAATGACTTAGAAACACCAAAATTGGTGTATTTAATGTTGGGACTGTCCTCTATCAGAATGTCAAACCAAAACAACTTTCCCGCAATCGGTTCTATGGGCTGCCATAGACTCCCAGTCGGAAAAAGGAAGAATAATAATAATTAAAGCTGCAAGCAGCATTTAGTGGGGCCAAGCACAATCAGATGACAAGACATGCCAACATTGCTGAAAGTGTCAGACCAACTGCAACAATGAGCAATTAAAGACATTAAAGAGGATTTTAGGCAAAATGCCTGAAAATTCATAGAAACAGTAAATAAAATTATGTAATGCATTATCACTTTCGACCAATAGGTGGCGCAGTTACAAAACTGATGTGATGTGATCAGAGTGAAGTGACAATGACACATACAAAGTTTGGTGTCAATATGTCAAGGCATTGCAGAGATAAAGCCTGAATAGTGCTTTTAGCATCATGCCTCAACTTTGCTGCTGCGCTATACGAAAACGGTTTCGTCAATCGAGACGAAATCGATAACTTTTAGTCGGCACGGTCTGGAGATGATACGATTCGATTTTGGTGAAAATCGGACAAACGGTGTAGGAGGAGTTCGAAAATGTATGTTTTGAATGAAAATCAAGATGGCGGACAGGAAGTTAGGCCAAATAAGGAAAACTTGGTTTCTATGTTCTCGGCTTGACCCAAGGAATCTATTAATACTAGTGGCATTTCAATGGGCAGATTTATTCAAAAGTTATTAGCATTTTTAGAAGTTTTGTTATAACTTTTGACCAAAAGGTGGCGCTGTCTTGAAATATGTTGGGTACTTTCAGGAAATGGTGCTGAAGGCACTTTCTGAGTTTCATTAAATAACACCAATGCATTTGTTTAGTATAGCATTTTATTTCACAAAACTGTATTGAAGTCAATGGGAATTTCATGTTTTGTTCTATTATAGCGCCACCAAGAGGCTCAGTCACACCATTTTTTTTACGTGTCCTCAGAGTGAGCCCATACATATCTGTGTCAATTTTGGTGAAAATATCTCAATTCGCTTCGGAGTTATAGACATTTATATGAAAAAACACGTAAAAAATGACTGACACATGACTTTGATTGAATTTTACTACCCCTTACTATCAATATTTTCGCATTTGGGCATTGGCATATAGCTATCGACCTATGTTTCCAAACTTCTGACGGTGGTTTCGTCTCGATCAGACTAGCGGTTTCGCAGATATAGCCAAATGTTTTTTAAGCGTTAAATCACAACGCTACACAAACCGTAAGGCGAAACCTAGCATGTTTGGTATCGTAGGACTCGGCAAGGATTCAGGAGTCTAATTAGATGAGTCTCGTGAAAATAAGTCGACCACACCCAAAGTTATAAGCATTTGAATAAAAAGATTAACCATTAGGTGGCGCTGTTTCGAAACTTCACAGGCTCCTTCAGGACATCGTGCTGATGACCCATACCAAGTTTCGTAACAATCCGTTCATGCGTTCTTAAAATACAGCATTTTAGCACAAAATTCAAAATGGCCGACAGTCAAAATGGCCGATATGGTAAAATTGGATATCAGTCGACTCGGCATGTTGTCCTGAATCTAACGAGACCAATTTTATGATTTTTGGACAAACTGTTCAGAAGTTATAAGCAAAAATAGCAATTTTTCATATCTCCGGACCAGTAGGTGGCGCTGCGCTGAAACGCAGCATGTTGCCTCAGGACATGCTTGTGATGACTTGTACCAAGTTTGGTTTGAATACGATTAAGCGTTGCGGATATACAGCCTTACGACTGTTTTTGCAAGCACTACGTAAAATTTGTTCGTGGGTTTATCGACAACGGTTAAGCGAATCAACTAGATTTTAATAACTTTTTGTCACCACTGCCTGAAGATGATCTGATTCAATTTTCGTGCAAATCGGACAAACCGTCTAGGACGAGTTCGAAAAAGTAGGTTTTGAGAATAATTCAAAATGGCGGCCATATTTTAATGACGGAAAGTGACGTCATAGGGTGCAATCGAATCGTCATGAGCTCAGGAATCAGAGGAAAAAATAAGTTTGTTGATTGGCCTTACGGTTCAAAAGTTATTAGCAAAATAAAAGTGAAATTTCGGACAGGTGGTGGCGCTAGAGGGAATGACTTAGACACACCAAAATTGGTGTATTTAATGTTGGGACTGTCCTCTATCAGAATGTCAAACCAAAACAACTTTCCCGCAATCGGTTCTATGGGCTGCCATAGACTCCAAGAGCGGAAGAATAATAATAATAATTAAAGCTGCAAGCAGCATTTAGCGGGGCCAAGCACAATCAGATGACAACACATGCCAACATTGCTGAAAGTGTCAGACCAACTGCAACAATGAGCAATTAAAGACATTAAAGAGGATTTTAGGCAAAATGCCTGAAAATTCATAGAAACAGTAAATAAAAATATGATTTAATGCATTATCACTTTCGACCAATAGGTAGCGCAGTTACAAAACTGATGTGATGTAGTCAGAGTGAAGTGACAATGACACATACAAAGTTTGGTGTCAATATGTCAAGGCATTGCAGAGATAAAGCCTGAATAGTGCTTTTAGCATCATGCCTCAACTTTGCTGCTGCGCTATACGAAAACGGTTTCGTCAATCGAGACGAAATCGATAACTTTTAGTCGGCACGGTCTGGAGATGATACGATTCGATTTTGGTGAAAATCGGACAAACGGTGTAGGAGGAGTTCGAAAATGTATGTTTTGAATGAAAATCAAGATGGCGGACAGGAAGTTAGGCCAAATAAGGAAAACTTAGTTTCTATGTTCTCGGCTTGACCCAAGGAATCTATTAATACCAGTGGCATTTCAATGGGCAGATTTATTCAAAAGTTATTAGCATTTTTAGAAGTTTTGTTATAACTTTTGACCAAAAGGTGGCGCTGTCTTGAAATATGTTGGGTACTTTCAGGAAATGGTGCTGAAGGCACTTTCTGAGTTTCATTAAATAACACCAATGCATTTGTTTAGTATAGCATTTTATTTCACAAAACTGTATTGAAGTTAATGGGAATTTCATGTTTTGTTCTATTATAGCGCCACCAAGAGGCTCAGTCACACCATTTTTTTTACGTGTCCTCAGAGTGAGCCCATACATATGTGTGTCAATTTTGGTGAAAATATCTCAATTCGCTTCGGAGTTATAGACATTTATATGAAAAAACACGTAAAAAATGACTGACACATGACTTTGATTGAATTTTACTACCCCTTACTATCAATATTTTCGCATTTGGGCATTGGCGTATAGCTATCGACCTATGTTTCCAAACTTCTGACGGTGGTTTCGTCTCGATCAGACTAGCGGTTTCGCAGATATAGCCAAATGTTTTTTAAGCGCTAAATCACAACGCTACACAAACCGTAAGGCGAAACCTAGCATGTTTGGTATCGTAGGACTCGGCAAGGATTCAGGAGTCTAATTAGATGAGTCTCGTGAAAATAAGTCGACCACACCCAAAGTTATAAGCATTTGAATAAAAAGATTAACCACTAGGTGGCGCTGTTTCGAAACTTCTCAGGCTCCTTCAGGACATCGTGCTGATGACCCATACCAAGTTTCGTAACAATCCGTTCATGCGTTCTTAAAATACAGCATTTTAGCACAAAATTCTAAATGGCCGACAGTCAAAATGGCCGATATGGTAAAATTGGATATCAGTCGACTCGGCATTTTGCCCTGAATCTAACAAGACCAATTTTATGATTTTTGGACAAACTGTTCAGAAGTTATAAGCAAAAATAGCCATTTTTCATATCTCTGGACCAGTAGGTGGCGCTGCGCCGAAACGCAGCATGTAGCCTCAGGTCATGCTTGTGATGACATGTACCAAGTTTGGTCTGAATACGATAAAGCGTTGCGAAGATACAGCCTTACGACTGTTTTCGCAAGCGCTACGTAAAATTTGTTCGAGCGTTTATTGAAAACGGTTTGACAAATCAACTAGATTTTAATAACTTTTGGTCAGCACTGCCTGAAGATGATCTGGTTCAATTTTCGTGCAAATCGGACAAACTGTCTAGGACGAGTTCGAAAAAGTAGGTTTTGAGAATAATTCAAAATGGCGGCCATGTTTTTATGACGGAAAATGACGTCATAGGGTGCAATCGAATCGGCATGAGCTCAGGAATCAGAGGAAAAAAGAAGTTTGTTGATTGGCCTTACGGTTCAAAAGTGATTAGCAAAACAAAAGTGAAATTTTGGACAGGTGGTGGCGCTAGAGGGAATGACTTAGAAACACCAAAATTGGTGTATTTAATGTTGGGAATGTCCTCTATCAGAATGTCAAACCAAAACAACTTTCCCGCAATCGGTTCTATGGGCTGCCATAGACTCCAAGAGCGGAAGAAGAAGAAGAATAATAATAAGAACGGGAACAATTACAATAGGTGCCCGCACCTTCGGTGCTTGGCCCCTAATAATAATAATAATAATAATAAGAACGGGAACAGATACAATAGGTGCCTCCGCACCTTCGGTGCTTGGCCCCTAAATATAGCTGCAAGCAGCCATTACCGGGGCCAAGCAGAATAAGACGACAAGACATGGCTGAAAGTGTCAGACCAACTGCAACAATGAGCAATTAAAGACATTTAAAGAGGATTTTAGACGAAATGGCTGAAAAATCATAGAAACAGTCAATAAAAATATGATTTAATGCATTATCACTTTTGACCAATAGGTGGCGCAGTTACAAAACTGATGTGATGTGGTCAGAGTGAAGTGACAATGACACATACAAAGTTTGGTGTCAATATGTCAAGGCATTGCAGAGATAAAGCCTGAATAGTGCTATTAGCATCATGCCTCAACTTTGCTGCTGCGCTATACGAAAACGGTTTGGTCTACCCACACGAAATCCATAACTTTGAGTCGGCACAGTCTGGAGATGATGCGATTCGATTTTGGTGAAAATCGGACAAACGGTCTAGGAGGAGTTCGAAAAAGTAGGTTTTGAATGAAAATCAAGATGGCGGACAGGAAGTTTGGCCAAATAAGGTAAACTTGGTATCTATGTTCTCGGCTTGACCCAAGGAATCTATTAAGACCAGTGGCATTTCAGTAGCCAGATTTATTCAAAAGTTATTAGCCTTTTTGTAAATGTTGTTATAAGTTTTGACCACTAGGTGGCGCTGTTTCGAAATATTTTGAATACCTTTAGGGGATGATGCTGATGGCACATTCTGAGTTTTGTAATATTACACTAATGCATTTGTTTAGTATAGCACTTTATTTCACAAAACTGTATTGAAGTCAATGGGAATTTCATGTTTTGTTCTATTATAGCGCCACCAAGAGGCTCAGTCCCACAATTTTTTTTATGTGTCCTCAGAGTGAGCCCATACATATGTGTGTCGATTTTGGTGAAAATATCTCAATTCGCTTCAGAGTTATAGACATTTATATGAAAAAACACGTAAAAAATGACTGACACATGACTTTGATTGGAATTTACTACCCCTAAACATCAATATTTTCGCATTTGGGCATTGGCGTATAGCTATCGACCTATGTTTCCAAACTTCTGACGGTGGTTTCGTCTCGATCGGACAAACGGTTTCGAAGATATAGCCAAATGTTTTTTAAGCGCTAAATCACAACGCTACACAAACCGTGAGGCGAAACCTAGCATGTTTGGTATCGTTGGACTCGGCAAGGATTCAGGAGTCTAATGAGATGAGTTTGGTGAAAATAAGTCAACCACACCCAAAGTTATAAGCATTTGGGGAAAAAATTCACCACTAGGTGGCGCTGTTTCGAAACTTCTCAGGCTCTTTCAGGACATCGTGCTGATGACCCATACTGAGTTTCGTAACAATCCGTACATGCGTTCATAAAATACAGCATTTTAGCACATAATTAAAAATGGCCGACAGCCAAAATGACTGATCTGGGAAGATTGGATATCAGTCGACTCGGCATGATGCCCTGAATCTAACGAGACCACTTTTATGATTTTTGGACAAACCATTCAGAAGTTATAAGCAAAAACAGCCATTTTTCATATCTCCGGACCAGTAGGTGGCACTGCGCCGAAACGCAGCATGTAGCCTCAGGTCATGCTTGTGATGTTATGTACCAAGTTTGGTCTGAATATGATGAAGTGTTGAGCAGATAGAGGCTTGTGTCTGTTTTCGCAAGCACTACGTATAATTTGTTTGCGCTGTATTCGAGAACGGTTTGACGAATCAACACGAATTCCATAACTTTTTGTCGTCATGGTCTGAAGATGATCTGATTAAATTTTTGTGGAAATTGGAGCAACGGCCTAGGAGGAGTTCGAAAAAGTAGGTTTTTCGGAAAATTCAAAATGGCGGAAAAATTATTATGACGGAAAATGACGTCATATGGTGCATTCGAATCGTCTTGAACTAGGGAATCAGAGGAAACAAGAATTTTGTTTCTAGCCCTTGTGGTTCAAATGTTATTAGCATAAACATGAGTGCAACTTTGGACAGCTGGTGGCGCTAGAGGGAATGAATTGGAGACTCCAAATTTGCTATGCTGATAGTTCAGACTCTCCTCTATCAGTGTGCCAAATTTTATAACTTTCCCGCAAGTGGTTCTATGGGCTGCCATAGACTCCCAGTCGGAAAAATGAAGAATAATAATAAATATAGCTGCAAGCAGCCATTACCGGGGCCAAGCAGAATAAGACGACAAGACATGGCTGAAAGTGTCAGATCAACTGCAACAATGAGCAATTAAAGACATTTAAAGAGGATTTTAGGCGAAATGGCTGAAAAATCATAGAAAGAGTAATTAAAAATATGATTTAATTGATTGTCACTTTTGACCATTAGGTGGCGCTGTCTCAAAATATTTTGGGTACTTTCAGGGGATGGTGCTGATGGCACATTCTGAGTTTCGTAATATTACACCAATGCATTTGTTCAGTATAGCATTTTATTTCACAAAACTGTATTGAAGTCAATGGGAATTTCATGTTTTGTTCTGTTATAGCGCCACCAAGAGGCTCAGTCCCACAATTTTTTTTACGTGTCCTCAGAGTGAGCCCATACATATGTGTGTCAATTTTGGTGAAGATATCTCAATTCGCTTCGGAGTTATAGACATTTAAATGAAAAAACACGTAAAAAATGACTGACACATGACTTTGATTGGAATTTACTACCCCTAAACATCAATATTTTCGCATTTGGGCATTGGCGTATAGCTATCGACCTATGTTTCCAAACTTCTGACGGTGGTTTCGTCTCGATCGGACAAACGGTTTCGAAGATATAGCCAAATGTTTTTTAAGCGCTAAATCACAACGCTACACAAACCGTGAGGCGAAACCTAGCATGTTTGGTATCGTTGGACTCGGCAAGGATTCAGGAGTCTAATGAGATGAGTTTGGTGAAAATAAGTCAACCACACCCAAAGTTATAAGCATTTGGAAAAAAAAAATCACCACTAGGTGGCGCTGTTTCGAAACTTCTCACGCTCCTTCAGATCATCGTGCTGATGACCCATACCAAGTTTCGTAACAATCCGTTCATGCGTTCTTAAAATACAGCATTTTAGCACAAAATTCAAAATGGCCGACAGTCAAAATGGCCGATATGGTAAAATTTGATATCAGTCGACTCGGCATGTTGCCCTGAATCTAACGAGACCAATTTTATGATTTTTGGACAAACCATTCAGAAGTTATAAGCAAAAATAGCCATTTTTCATATCTCCGGACCAGTAGGTGGCGCTGCGCCGAAACGCAGCATGTAGCCTCAGGTCATGCTTGTGATGACATGTACCAATTTTGGTCTGAATCCGATAAAGCGTTGCGGAGATACAGCCCTACGACTGTTTTCGCAAGCGCTACGTAAAATGTGTTCGAGCGTTATTCAAAAACGGTTTGACGAATCAATTTGAATTCCATAACTTTTTGTCAGCACTGCCTGAAGATGATCTGGTTCAATTTTCGTGCAAATCGGACAAACCGTCTAGGACGAGTTCGAAAAAGTAGCTTTTTCAGCACATTCAAAATGGCGACCATATTTATAAGCCGGAAAATGACGTCATAGGGTGCAATCGAATCGGCATGAGCTCAGGAATCAGAGGAAAAAAGAATTTTGTTGATTGGCCTTACGCTTCAAAAGTTATTAGCATAATAAAAGTGAAACTTTGGACAGGTGGTGGCGCTAGAGGGAGTGACTTAGAAACACCAAAATTGGTGTATTTAATGTTGGGACTGTCCTCTATCAGAATGTCAAACCAAAACAACTTTCCCGCAATCGGTTCTATGGGCTGCCATAGACGCCCAGTCGGAAGAAGAAGAATAATAATAATAAATATAGCTGCAAGCAGCAATTATCGGGGCCAAGCGCAAGCAGATGACAGGATATGCCAACATGGCTGAAGGTGTCAGACCAACTGCAACAATGAGCAATTAAAGACATTTAAAGAGGATTTTAGGTGAAATGGCTGACAAATCATATAAAAAGTCATTCAAAATATGATTTAATGGATTATCACTTTCGACCAATAGGTGGAGCAGTTACAAAACTGATGTGATGTGGTCAGAGTGAAGTGACAATGATACATACAAAATTTGGTGTCAATATGTCAAGGCATTACAGAGATAAAGCCTGAATAGTGCTTTTGGCATCATGACTCAACTTTGCTGCTGCACTATACGAAAATGGTTTCGTCTATCGACACGAAATCCATAACTTTTAGGCGGCACAGTCTGGAGATGATATGATTCGATTTTGGTGAAAATCGGACAAACGGTCTAGGAGGAGTTCGAAAAAGTAGGTTTTGAATGAAAATCAAGATGGTGGACAGGAAGTTTGGCCAAATAAGGAAAACTTGGTATCTATGTTGTCGGCTTGACCCAAGGAATCTATTAAGACCAGTGGCATTTCGATAGGCCGATTTATTCAAAAGTTATTAGCCTTTTTGGAGAAATGTTTATAAATTTTGACCACTAGGTGGCGCTGTCTTGAAATATTTTGGGAACCTTCAGGCTATGGTGTTGATGGCACATTCTGAGTTTCGTAATATTACACCAATGCATTTGTTTAGTAAAGCATTTTCTTTCACAAAACTGTATTGAAGTCAATGGGAATTTCATGTTTTGTTCTATTATATCGCCACCAAGAGGCTCAGTCCCACCATTTTTTTTATGTGTCCTCAGAGTGAGCCCATACGTATGTTTTTCAATTTTGGTGAAAATATCTCAATTTGCTTTGGAGTTATAGACATTTATATGAAAAAACACGTAAAAAATGACTGACACATGACTTTGATTGGATTTTACTACCCCTTACTATCAATATTTTTGCATTTGGGCATTGGCGTATAGCTATCGACCTATGTTTCCAAACTTCTGACGGTGGTTTCGTCTCGATCGGACTAGCGGTTTCGAAGATATAGCCAAATGTTTTTTAAGCGCTAAATCACAACGCTACACAAACCGTAAGGCGAAACCGAGCATGTTTGGTATCGTTGGACTCGGCAACGATTCAGGAGTCTAAAGAGATGACTCTTGTGAAAATAAGTCGACCACACCCAGAGTTATAAGCATTTGGGAAAAAAGATTAACCACTAGGTGGCGCTGTTTCGAAACTTCTCAGGCTCCTTCAGGACATCGTGCTGATGACCCATACTGAGTTTCGTAACAATCCGTTCATGCGTTCATAAAATATAGCATTTTAGCACATAATTCAAAATGGCCGACAGCCAAAATGGCTGATCAGGGAAAATTGGATATCAGTCGACTCAGCATGTCACCCTGAATCTAACGAGACCACTTTTATGATTTTTGAACAAACCATTCAGAAGTTATAAGCAAAAACAGCCATTTTTCATATCTCCGGACCAGTAGGTGGCACTACACCGAAACGCAGCATTTAGCCTCAGGTCATGCTTGTGGTGATATGTACCAAGTTTGGTCTGAATACGATAAAGCGTTGCGGAGATACAGGCTTGTGTCTGTTTTCGCAAGCGCTACGTAAAATTTGTTTGCGTGGTATTCGAGAACGGTTTGACAAATCAACACCAATTCCATAACTTTTTGTCGGCATGGTCTGAAGATGATCTGATTCAATTTTCGTGGAAATTGGAGCAACGGCCTAGGAGGAGTTCGGAAAAGTAGGTTTTTCGGAAAATTCAAAATGGCGGAAAAATGTTATGACGGAAAATGACGTCATAGGGTGCTTTCGAATTGTCATGAGCTCAGGAATCAGAGGAAAAAAGAATTTTGTTTCTAGCCCTTGTGGTTCAAAAGTTATTAGCATAAACATGAGTGCAACTTTGGACAGTTGGTGGCGCTAGAGGGATTGGTTTTAAGACACCAAATTTGCTATGGTGACAGATTGGCCTGTCCTCTATCACGGTGCCAAATTTCATAACTTTCCCGCAAGTGGTTCTATGGGCTGCCATAGACACCAAGTCGGAAGAAAAAGAATAATAATAATAATAATAATAAATATAGCTGCAAGCAGCAATTATCGGGGCCAAGCGCAAGCAGATGACAGGATATGCCAACATGGCTGAAGGTGTCAGACCAACTGCAACAATGAGCAATTAAAGACATTTAAAGAGGATTTTAGGCGAAATGGCTGAAAAATCATATAAAAAATCATTCAAAATATGATTTAATGGATTATCACTTTCGACCAATAGGTGGAGCAGTTACAAAACTGATGTGATGTGGTCAGAGTGAAGTGACAATGACACATACAACGTTTGGTGTCAATATGTCGAGGCATTGCAGATATAAAGCCTGAATAGTCATTTTGGGATCATGCCTCAACTTTGCTGCTGTGCTATACGAAAACGGTTTCGTCAATCAACACGAAATCCATAACTTTTAGTCGGCACGGTCTGGAGATGATACGATTCGATTTTGGTGAAAATCGGACAAACGGTCTAGGAGGAGTTCGAAAAAATAGGTTTTGACTGAAAATCAAGATGGCGGACAGGAAGTTCGGCCAAATAAGGAAAACTTGGTATCTATGTTCTCGGCTTGACCCAAGGAATCGATTAAGACCAGTGGCATTTCGATAGCCAGATTTATTCAAAAGTTATTAGCCTTTTTGGAAATTTTGCTATAACTTTTGACCACTAGATGGCGCTGTTTTGAAATATTTTGAGTACCTTCAGGGGATGGTGTTGTTGGCACATTCTGATTTTCTTAATATTACACCAATGCATTTGTTCAGTATAGCATTTTATTTCACACAACTGTATTGAAGTCAATGGGAATTTCATGTTTTGTTCTATTATAGTGCCAACAAGAGGCTCAGTCCCACAATTTTTTTGATGTGTCCTCAGAGTGAGCCAATACATATGTGTGTCAATTTTGGTGAAAATATCTCAATTCGCTTCGGAGTTATAGACATTTATATGAAAAAACACATACAAAATTACTGACACATGACTTTGATTGGATTTTACTACCCCTTACTATCAATATTTTCGCATTTGGGCATTGGTGTATAGCTATCGACCTATGTTTCCAAACTTCTGAAGGTGGTTTCGTCTTGATCGGACAAGCGGTTTCGAAGATATAGCCAAATGTTTTTTAAGCGCTAAATCACAACGCTACACAAACCGTAAGGCGAAACCTAGCATGTTTGGTATCGTTGGACTCGGCAAGGTTTCAGGAGTCTAATTAGATGAGTCTCGTGAAAATAAGTCGACCACACCCAAAGTTATAAGCATTTGGAAAAAAAATGTTACCACTAGGTGGCGCTGTCCCGAAACTTCTCACGCTCCTTCAGGACATCGTGCTGATGACCCATACCAAGTTTTGTAACAATCCGTTCATGCGTTCCTAAAATACAGCATTTTAGCACAAAATTCAAAATGGCCGACAGTCAAAATGGCCGATATGATCAAATTTGATATCAGTCGACTCGGCATGTTGCCCTGAATCTAACGAGACCAATTTTATGATTTTTGGACAAACTGTTCAGAAGTTATAAGCAAAAATAGCCATTTTTCATATCTCCGGACCAGTAGGTTGCGCTGCGCCGAAACGCAGCACGTAGCCTCAGGTCATGCTTGGGATGACATGTACCTAGTTTGGTCTGAATCCGATAAAGCGTTGCGGAGATACAGCCTTACGTCTGTTTTCGCAAGCGCTACGTAAAATTTGTTTGTGGCTTTATCGAAAACGGTTAAGCGAATCAACTTGAATTCCATAACTTTTTGTCGGCATGGTCTGGAGATGATCTGGTTCAATTTTCGTGAAAATCGGAGCAACGGCCTAGGAGGAGTTCGAAAAAGTAGCATTTTTGGAAAATTCAAAATGGCGGCCATATTTTTATGACGGAAAATGACGACATTGGATGCAATCGAATCGTCATGAGCTCAGGAATCAGAGGGAAAAAGAATTTTGTGGATTGGCCTTACGGTTCAAAAGTTATTAGCAAAATATGAGTGAAACTTTGGACAGGTGGTGGCGCTAGAGGGAATGACTTAGACACACCAAAATTGGTGTATTTAATGTTGGGACTGTCCTCTATCAGAATGTCAAACCATTACAACTTTCCCGCAATCGGTTCTATGGGCTGCCATAGACACCCAGTCGGAAGAAGGAAGAATAATAATAATAGGAACGGGAACAGATACAATAGGTGCCTACGCACCTTCGGTGCTTGGCCCCTAATAATAAGAACGCGAACGAAAACAATAGGTGCCTAGCACCTTCGGTGCTTGGCCCCTAATAATAAGAACCGGAACAAATACAATAGGTGCCTCCGCACCTTCGGTGCTTGGCCCCTAAATATAGCTGCAAGCAGCAATTACCGGGGCCAAGCAGAATAAGACGACAAGACATGCCAAAATGTCTGAAAGTGTCAGACCAACTGCAACAATGAGCAATTAAAGACATTTAAAGAGGATTTTAGACGAAATGGCTGAAAAATCATAGAAACAGTCAATAAAAATATGATTTAATGCATTATCACTTTTGACCAATAGGTGGCGCAGTTACAAAACTGATGTGATGTGGTCAGAGTGAAGTGACAATGACACATACAAAGTTTGGTGTCAATATGTCAAGGCATTGCAGAGATAAAGCCTGAATAGTGCTATTAGCATCATGCCTCAACTTTGCTGCTGCGCTATACGAAAACGGTTTGGTCTACCCACACGAAATCCATAACTTTGAGTCGGCACAGTTTGGAGATGATACGATTCGATTTTGGTGAAAATCGGACAAACGGTCTAGGAGGAGTTCGAAAAAGTAGGTTTTGAATGAAAATCAAGATGGCGGACAGGAAGTTTGGCCAAATAAGGTAAACTTGGTATCTATGTTCTCGGCTTGACCCAAGGAATCTATTAAGACCAGTGGCATTTCAGTAGCCAGATTTATTCAAAAGTTATTAGCCTTTTTGTAAATGTTGTTATAAGTTTTGACCACTAGGTGGCGCTGTTTCGAAATATTTTGAATACCTTTAGGGGATGATGCTGATGGCACATTCTGAGTTTTGTAATATTACACTAATGCATTTGTTTAGTATAGCACTTTATTTCACAAAACTGTATTGAAGTCAATGGGAATTTCATGTTTTGTTCTATTATAGCGCCACCAAGAGGCTCAGTCCCACAATTTTTTTTATGTGTCCTCAGAGTGAGCCCATACATATGTGTGTCGATTTTGGTGAAAATATCTCAATTCGCTTCAGAGTTATAGACATTTATATGAAAAAACACGTAAAAAATGACTGACACATGACTTTGATTGGAATTTACTACCCCTAAACATCAATATTTTCGCATTTGGGCATTGGCGTATAGCTATCGACCTATCTTTCCAAACTTCTGACGGTGGTTTCGTCTCGATCGGACAAACGGTTTCGAAGATATAGCCAAATGTTTTTTAAGCGCTAAATCACAACGCTACACAAACCGTGAGGCGAAACCTAGCATGTTTGGTATCGTTGGACTCGGCAAGGATTCAGGAGTCTAATGAGATGAGTTTGGTGAAAATAAGTCAACCACACCCAAAGTTATAAGCATTTGAAAAAAAAAATTCACCACTAGGTGGCGCTGTTTCGAAACTTCTCACGCTCCTTCAGAACATCGTGCTGATGACCCATACCAAGTTTCGTAACAATCCGTTCATGCGTTCTTAAAATACAGCATTTTAGCACAAAATTCAAAATGGCCGACAGTCAAAATGGCCGATATGGTAAAATTGTATATCAGTCGACTCGGCATGTTGACCTGAATCTAACGAGACCAATTTTATGATTTTTGGACAAACCATTCAGAAGTTATAAGCAAAAATAGCCATTTTTCATATCTCCGGACCAGTAGGTGGCGCTGCGCCGAAACGCAGCATGTAGCCTCAGGTCATGCTTGTGATGACATGTACCAATTTTGGTCTGAATCCGATAAAGCGTTGCGGAGATACAGCCCTACGACTGTTTTCGCAAGCGCTATGTAAAATGTGTTCGAGCGTTATTCAAAAACGGTTTGACGAATCAATTTGAATTCCATAACTTTTTGTCAGCACTGCCTGAAGATGATCTGGTTCAATTTTCGTGCAAATCGGACAAACCGTCTAGGACGAGTTCGAAAAAGTAGCTTTTTCAGCACATTCAAAATGGCGACCATATTTATAAGCCGGAAAATGACGTCATAGGGTGCAATCGAATCGGCATGAGCTCAGGAATCAGAGGAAAAAAGAATTTTGTTGATTGGCCTTACGCTTCAAAAGTTATTAGCATAATAAAAGTGAAACTTTGGACAGGTGGTGGCGCTAGAGGGAGTGACTTAGAAACACCAAAATTGGTGTATTTAATGTTGGGACTGTCCTCTATCAGAATGTCAAATCAAAACAACTTTCCCGCAATCGGTTCTATGGGCTGCCATAGACGCCCAGTCGGAAGAAACGGAAGAATAATAATAATTAAAGCTGCAAGCAGCATTTAGCGGGGCCAAGCACAATCAGATGACAACACATGCCAACATTGCTGAAAGTGTCAGACCAACTGCAACAATGAGCAATTAAAGACATTAAAGAGGATTTTAGGCAAAATGCCTGAAAATTCATAGAAACAGTAAATAAAAATATGATTTAATGCATTATCACTTTCGACCAATAGGTAGCGCAGTTACAAAACTGATGTGATGTAGTCAGAGTGAAGTGACAATGACACATACAAAGTTTGGTGTCAATATGTCAAGGCATTGCAGAGATAAAGCCTGAATAGTGCTTTTAGCATCATGCCTCAACTTTGCTGCTGCGCTATACAAAAACGGTTTCGTCAATCGAGACGAAATCGATAACTTTTAGTCGGCACGGTCTGGAGATGATACGATTCGATTTTGGTGAAAATCGGACAAACGGTGTAGGAGGAGTTCGAAAATGTATGTTTTGAATGAAAATCAAGATGGCGGACAGGAAGTTAGGCCAAATAAGGAAAACTTAGTTTCTATGTTCTCGGCTTGACCCAAGGAATCTATTAATACCAGTGGCATTTCAATGGGCAGATTTATTCAAAAGTTATTAGCATTTTTAGAAGTTTTGTTATAACTTTTGACCAAAAGGTGGCGCTGTCTTGAAATATGTTGGGTACTTTCAGGAAATGGTGCTGAAGGCACTTTCTGAGTTTCATTAAATAACACCAATGCATTTGTTTAGTATAGCATTTTATTTCACAAAACTGTATTGAAGTCAATGGGAATTTCATGTTTTGTTCTATTATAGCGCCACCAAGAGGCTCAGTCACACCATTTTTTTTACGTGTCCTCAGAGTGAGCCCATACATATGTGTGTCAATTTTGGTGAAAATATCTCAATTCGCTTCGGAGTTATAGACATTTATATGAAAAAACACGTAAAAAATGACTGACACATGACTTTGATTGAATTTTACTACCCCTTACTATCAATATTTTCGCATTTGGGCATTGGCGTATAGCTATCGACCTATGTTTCCAAACTTCTGACGGTGGTTTCGTCTCGATCAGACTAGCGGTTTCGCAGATATAGCCAAATGTTTTTTAAGCGCTAAATCACAACGCTACACAAACCGTAAGGCGAAACCTAGCATGTTTGGTATCGTAGGACTCGGCAAGGATTCAGGAGTCTAATTAGATGAGTCTCGTGAAAATAAGTCGACCACACCCAAAGTTATAAGCATTTGAATAAAAAGATTAACCACTAGGTGGCGCTGTTTCGAAACTTCTCAGGCTCCTTCAGGACATCGTGCTGATGACCCATACCAAGTTTCGTAACAATCCGTTCATGCGTTCTTAAAATACAGCATTTTAGCACAAAATTCTAAATGGCCGACAGTCAAAATGGCCGATATGGTAAAATTGGATATCAGTCGACTCGGCATTTTGCCCTGAATCTAACAAGACCAATTTTATGATTTTTGGACAAACTGTTCAGAAGTTATAAGCAAAAATAGCCATTTTTCATATCTCTGGACCAGTAGGTGGCGCTGCGCCGAAACGCAGCATGTAGCCTCAGGTCATGCTTGTGATGACATGTACCAAGTTTGGTCTGAATACGATAAAGCGTTGCGAAGATACAGCCTTACGACTGTTTTCGCAAGCGCTACGTAAAATTTGTTCGAGCGTTTATTGAAAACGGTTTGACAAATCAACTAGATTTTAATAACTTTTGGTCAGCACTGCCTGAAGATGATCTGGTTCAATTTTCGTGCAAATCGGACAAACTGTCTAGGACGAGTTCGAAAAAGTAGGTTTTGAGAATAATTCAAAATGGCGGCCATGTTTTTATGACGGAAAATGACGTCATAGGGTGCAATCGAATCGGCATGAGCTCAGGAATCAGAGGAAAAAAGAAGTTTGTTGATTGGCCTTACGGTTCAAAAGTTATTAGCAAAACAAAAGTGAAATTTTGGACAGGTGGTGGCGCTAGAGGGAATGACTTAGAAACACCAAAATTGGTGTATTTAATGTTGGGAATGTCCTCTATCAGAATGTCAAACCAAAACAACTTTCCCGCAATCGGTTCTATGGGCTGCCATAGACTCCAAGAGCGGAAGAAGAAGAAGAAGAATAATAAGAACGGGAACAAATATAGCTGCAAGCAGCAATTATCGGGGCCAAGCGCAAGCAGATGACAGGATATGCCAACATGGCTGAAGGTGTCAGACCAACTGCAACAATGAGCAATTAAATACATTTAAAGAGGATTTTAGGTCAAATGGCTGAAAAATCACATAAATTGTCATTCAAAATATGATTTAAATGATTATCACTTTCGACCAATAGGTGGCGCAGTTACAAAACTGATGTGATGTGGTCAGAGTGAAGTGACAATGACACATACAAAGTTTGGTGTCAATATGTCAAGGCATTGCAGAGATAAAGCCTGAATAGTGCTTTTAGCATCATGCCTCAACTTTGCTGCTACGCTATACGAAAACAGTTTCGTGTATCGACACGAAATCCATAACTTTTAGTCGGCATGGTTTGGAGATGATACGATTCGATTTTGGTGAAAATCGGACAAACGGTCTAGGAGGAGTTCGAAAAAGTAGGTTTTGACTGAAAATCAAGATGGCGGACAGGAACTTCGGCCAAATAAGGAAAACTTGGTATCTATGTTCTCGGCTTGACCCAAGGAATCTATTAAGACCAGTGGCATTTCAAAAGCCAGATTTATTCAAAAGTTATTAGCCTTTTTGGAAATTTTGTCATAACATTTGATCACTAGGTGGCGCTGTCTCGAAATATTTTGGGTACCTTCAGGGGATGGTGCTGATGGCACATTCTGAGTTTCGTAATATTACACCAATGCATTTGTTTACTATAGCATTTTAATTCACAAAACTGTATTGAAGTCAATGGGAAATTCATGTTTTGTTCTGTTATATCGCCACCAAGAGACTCAGTCCCACCATTTTTTTTATGTGTCCTCAGAGTGAGCCCATGCATATTTGTGTCAATTTTGGTGAAAATATCTCAATTCGCTTCGGAGTTATAGACATTTATATGAAAAAACACGAAAAAAATGACTGACACATGACTTTGATTGGAATTTACTACCCCTAAACATCAATATTTTCACATTTGGGCATTGGCGTATAGCTATCGACCTATGTTTCCAAACTTCTGACGGTGGTTTCGTCTCGATCGGACAAGCGGTTTCAAAGATATAGCCAAATGTTTTTTAAGCGCTAAATCACAACGCTACACAAACCATAAGGCGAAACCTAACATGTTTGGTATCGTTGGACTCGGCAACGATTCAGGAGTCTAAAGAGATGAGTCTCGTGAAAATAAGTTGACCACACCCAAAGTTATAAGCATTTGGAAGCATTTGGGGAAAAAAATTCACCACTAGATGGCACTGTTTCGAAACTTCTCAGACTCCTTCAGGACATCGTGCTGATGACCCATACCGAGTTTCGTAACGATACGTTCATGCATGCCTAAAATACAGCATTTTAGCACATAATTCAAAATGGCCGACAGCCAAAATGGCTGATCTGGGAAAATTGGATATCAGTCGACTCAGCATGACGTCCTGAATCTAACGAGACCACGTTTATGATTTTTGGGCAATCCATTCAGAAGTTATAAGCAAAAACAGCCATTTTTCATATCTCCGGACCAGTAGGTGGCACTATGACGAAACGCAGCATGTAGCCTCAGGTCATGCTTGTGATGATATGGACCAAGTTTGGTCTGAATATGATAAAGTGTTGAGGAGATACAAGCTTGTGTCTGTTTTCGTTAGCGCTACGTAAAATTTGTTTGCGCGGTATTCGAGAACAGTTTGACGAATCAACACGAATTCCATAACTTTTTGTCGGCATGGTCTGGAGATGATCTGGTTCAATTTTCGTGAAAATCGGAGTAACGGTCTAGGAGGAGTTTGAAAAAGTATGTTTTTCGGAAAATTCAAAATGGTGGAAAAATTTCCATGACGGAAAATGACGTCATAGGGTGCAGTCGAATCGTCCTGAGCCAAGGAATAAGAGGAAAAAAGAATTTTGTTTCTAGCCCTTGTGGTTCAAAAGTTATTAGCATAAACATGAGTGCAACTTTGGACAGCTGGTGGCGCTAGAGGGAATGAATTGGAGACTCCAAATTTGCTATGCTGATAGGTCAGACTCTCCTCTATCAGTGTGCCAAATTTGATAACTTTCCCGCAAGCGGTTCTATGGGCTGCCATAGACTCCCAGTCGGAAAAATGAAGAATAATAATAATAATAGGAACGGGAACAGATACAATAGGTGCCTACGCACCTTCGGTGCTTGGCCCCTAATTACAATAGGTGCCCGCACCTTCGGTGCTTGGCCCCTAATAATAAGAACGGGAACAATTACAATAGGTGCCCGCACCTTCGGTGCTTGGCCCCTAATAATAGGAACGGGAACAGATACAATAGGTGCCTACGCACCTTCGGTGCTTGGCCCCTAATTACAATAGTAATTTCTTGTGTCTCAACCCCTTGCAGCGCCTGATTTCAACTGATGGCATTTCAGATAATCTACTGAAAATGTATCTCACAAATACCATGTCTGTTTTATTTCTTTGCTTTCAAATATTAAACCATATGGTTTTTGTTTTAGTGGAAAAAAATAGGCAAATCTTAAAGCAGTGATTATAAACCTTTTTGACTCGGAAGACACAATATTCAAAGGCCCTCCATACTGCAGAAATATTATGTCTATACTTTGTCTATTACATGATGTACGCATCTGCCACAATAATGTATTGACTTGGAATGATCTTCTTTTCTCAGTAAATATTAATGCATGCCATTCATTTTAATTCATTTGATGAATTCATGGTAAAAATAGCCCACACACACACACACACACACACACACACACACACACACACACACACACACACACACACACACACACACACACACACACACACACACACACACACACACACACACACACACACACACACACACACACACACACACACACACACACACACACACACACACACACACACACACACCTGTGAGTGTCAATAAAACAACTGAAGGTGCTAAACCCCTTAATAACAGCTTGTTGCATTGTATTTGTTCATCACTTCATGTTTTCCCATCTTTCTCATGTGTGCATAAAGCAAATATATGTACCGTATGGCACAATCTCATCACATGGCATATAACATCAACCGGTCCTAGAGATCCTGTATTTCTCAAAGCTTACACACACTACATGCAGTCTGAGTTGAATGGAGAATCTTTGTGTGTTTTGAACAGTTTGTTAAAGGTGCAGAAGCTCTGGAGATCTCGAGTCTGCGACTGATGAAGAACTTTTACTTTTAACATCTTTCTCTTTTTTTTTTCCCGAGGATCCTCCTCACTTTATCTCTCTACTTCCTGTCCCCTGTGAACTCAGACTCTCTCGTCTTCTGGCTCTTTCATGCCTGATGGTCCTCAGAGGTGAACAGCAAGCTCTCCACCTAAACTCTCTCTCTCTCTCTCTCGTTTGAAATGAGATCTCTCGTACTTTAAGCGTCCTGCGGTAACACCCCAGCCAGAACTCAAACCATAGGGGTCCTTCGCCTTTTTTTGCCTTTTCCCTCTAATTACGTGAGTTGTGGAGGTGCATAGAGAGGCTGGTGTTTGGAAAAGTTGATGTCAGAGAGAGTAAATCTGTCTCTTGCTATTCTCCGGGAAGACCCGAAAGAACAACAGGAAATTTCTCTTTTGCTCCCCTGCTGTTTCTCTACCGTTAATTTTCTTCAAAGTCTCCTGTGAGATATCATTAGAGCAGATTTGTTTCTCTTCTATCGTTTTTTAAAATAAAAATATACACTGCAGTCTCAGCACATTGATGATAAACAAATATTCATACTAGGTATGAGGTTATATAAAAACCTTGGCTTATTTATATAAATTAGCATAGCGCTTGCCGTGTTGCTGGGGAACTAGATGGTATATTTATTTTAATTTTTAGCATTTATAATTTATTTATTTAAAAAAGAAGCCCAGGAGCATGTCATCATATCCTGTTGCCCATATGCATTGCATGAAAGCTGGCATAGAATTTTTTTTAAATAAGATAAAAACATGCCCTAATATTATTTGCTTCCAATATCTATTAAACCACTTATAATTAAAATCCAATATTGGTATATACAGATATAGCAACTGATAACTGATATAGTACATTACAATTCAAATGTTTTACTTTTGTATTTTTTATTTCTATACCTTTATTCAGCATCAAGGATGCATTAACTTGATGAATTTATCAAAGTTTCCACAAAAATATAACTGTTTTCAACATTGATAATAATAAAAAATGTTTGTTGAACAGCAAATCATCATATTAGAGTGATTTCTGAAAGATCATGTGACACTGAAGACTGGAGTAATGATGCTGAAAATTCAGCTTTGATCACAGGAATAAATTACAGTACATTTGAAAATATATTACACTAGAAAATAGTTAATAAAGTGTAATAATATTTCACAATATTACTGTTTTTACTGCATTTTTGATCAAATAAACGCAGCCTTGGTGAGCAGAAGATAGTCCCTTAGATTTTTTTTTTAAATAAACTCTAATGAAAACTGAATTGAAGGGCTGCATCATTGTGAGTGTGAATGGTTGCAGATGCAGTGTTGATGTGTGTGAACGTCACCTGTCCAGGTTGAGTTTGTGTGCCAGTATTCTCCAGTCGTTGCCGCGTGTGTGTGGGACGTCCAGGCTGCTGCACAGTTTGGTTCTGACACTGACGGGGATTCTGAACGCGCTCGGACCGGCCAGCACTGTGATACTGCTGCCCGGGTCCATCAGGGATGTGTCGATGCTCTGGACGTCCTGCAGAACACACACACACACACACACACTTCTTCAAATAAATGAAGTGTTTTTGTGTTTCTCACAGCCAGAATCACCCTTATCTGTAACTATCTCGGATGTCATTTAGCAGATGCCTTTACTTACACACACTGATTACAGGTTCAGTCCTGGAGTAACCTGAGATTAAAGTGTCCTGATCAAGAGCTGTGCTGATGGTTAATCGGTCGCTCTGAGCGGGAAAACAACCTTTCAATGATCAGACTTTATCCACGACAAACCTCGTGTTCCCTGATCCGAGCAGAGTTACTGAACTCGTCTCTGAAGCTGTAAAGAGATCTGAACTACCGTGGTTCTAGTATGAGACTTGGACTCTTAGGATTTGAAGAAGTAAGCAACGACCCAGAACATCATAGAGGAAATATAAGCAGGGCTTCCACCAAATGCGTGTGTATTTCAGCAGTCACTCCTACTAGCCACTTTGGCAGGTTGAATCTTATTTAATATATACATTTTTCAATTGCAGTCTTTTAAAAAAGGCATATAATAAACTAAGTGCAATGTAGTGTTGTCAAAAATTTGATTTTTCAATGCATACTGATGCGCAAATATCCGAAACGCTTCCAATACAAATTGTCTGCAGAAAACACAAACTATACGAGCTTCTCTCTCTCCTATCTCTCCGACAGCGAGCGACACACAAACCCGCCTCTCATCACTCACTAATTTCATGCTCCGGATGAATATTGTTGCTGTTTCAGGGCTTGAATTTCGGCGTGGGATTGCAATTTTACTCATTCCCGCAGATTTTGTGCTCAAACACCCAAAGTGCGGCACATAAAGCTGCATCTCAGTACTAAATTAAGTTCTTTTTCGCTGCTTATTGCACTTAAACAGTCAAATACACACAAAATAATATCAAAATGCCGGTCTTGACGAGTATTCACGTAAACACAGTCAGTTATTAAGTGAACGTAAACAGAAAGAAAACGCATGTGTAACAGTTTAATGGATCCGTGCGTCAGGTCTTAAAGTGCAAACTAATATACCTGCCACATTATGAGATAATATTAAAGGGGTGGTATAAAGTCCTTTTCACAAGATGTAAAATAAGTCTTTGATGTCCCCAGAGTGTGTATGTGAAGTTTTAGCTCAAAATACCCCACAGATATTAAGTTGTTACTTTTTGAGGGTGAGCAAAAACGCACCGTTTTGTGTCTGTTCCTTTAAATGCAAATGAGCTGCTGCTCCCGGCACAGGGGGCGGAGCTTCAATAACATGTACTCACACACACATGCACTGAAAATTTCAAAAACTTTTAGCCTTTTATGTTCAAACCGGATTCAGACAATTATGGAGAGACTCAAGAAATGACAACATGTAGAAGCAACAGGACATTTCTGAATGGTTAGTTGATGAATTTATGTAACTTATGTGTAGATATCTTCTAGTCATTGTCTAGGCATAGGCATATTCTGTCTTGATAATCTATAAATGGTGTTCCGGGGGCGGGGATTATGTAAATGTGAGGGTAAGTGATGTCACTAACCCGGGAGGAAGCTTGTGTAGTCTCTACCAGCCGTTTGATGTAGTCCTTAAAAACGTTGTCCTTAAAAACTTTTCGTAACTTTGCAGATGTTGTTTATGCTCAAACAGCAACATTACACACTAACTAAAGTTAAAAAAGTGAAATCATAATCAACCACCCCTTTAAAGATATCAATATGGCCGTTTTTCCCTATAGTATCGATGTCAAAATTGTGGCCAGTGAAAATGCTGAGTGGCGAGTAACTTTGGGAAACCACTAGTCACAGTGACTGGTGAGCAAAAAAGTTCAAGTCAAGCCCTGAATATAAGTATTCTTAAAGCAGCACTCAGTAGCTTCGGGACTTCTTCGCTGTATTCTCGCTTTTTGCTCCCAGGTTTCTCTCTAGAGCTCCCCCCCCACAGCTTCGGAATAGATATTTGACAACACTGTCGTAAAAACTCGTTGTTGATTCTCAGACAACAGAGGCTATAGATCAACGACGTCAAAGCAGATGGGACGTTCTTTAAAACGTCTTCTTCATTCGGGTTCGGACAGCGTGAGGGAGCGCAATAATGACAGCATTTTAGCAGATTTCTTTTGGCCGTAAAGCAATTGTTTACATCGCGAGACCTGATATCACGCGAGACTTCCTGACGCAGCGGCCGGCGGCCCGCCGGCTCAAAGTTGCAAGTGCGTATTTTCCGCTCACGGGCACTAGGGGGGTGCGAAACGACCACCATTCAACCCGAAATAAGTAATATAACCATTCCAATGACTCCGAAGCTGTTCAGTTAAGGTAAAAAAAAGTTACTTAGTTCACCTTTAATCTGAAGTGTAAATTTAAAATGCAGTTATAATCATGTGATGGCGAGTATTTGCTCATAACTTTGACAGTAATGAGTTTGAAATTCTTAAGAATAAACAGAGACTAATAACATTTCTGAACACTTGCAATAACGTGTGTTTGTTCATTTGAAAGGCTCGCTGCTCACATGTCTCTTCACATGTAGAAAACAGCAGATTGAGAGAGGCAGAACTGGCGTCCGTCACCCCGCAGAGTTCGGCTGCTCTTATGGTATTTATAAAAGCTCTCACCGAATCAAGGCTGTTTCACTGCTGGAGATATACTTTGCTTCTTGGAAATAATATCGACTGACATTTCGAATGCATTAAAATCCGAGCTGAAATCTCAATTGTGTGTGAGTGTGTGTGGAGGAGGCGCTTTAATTAAATGAGACTCATTCGTGATATTATTCGCAAAAAGCAACAGCATCAAATATGCTTCTGCTTTTGAACATCTATAAGAATAAAACTGGAGGATATTAAAGAAGTTCAGTCGCCTTGCATTTGAGTGACAGAGAATATCAAGTTTCCCACAAATCATCACTCTCGGCAAAAACACTCAAAGCTAAAGCCAAAAAAATCTATTTTACCATTCTTTTTATTGTTATTGTATATATATTTACATTTACTGTTCAAAAGTTCAGTAAGATAAAAAAAAAAAAAAAAAGAATACTTCAGCAAGGACACAATAAATTGATCAAAAGGGACAGTAAAGACATTTATTATGTCACAAAAGATTTATATATCAAATAAATGCTGTTCTCTTGAACTTTCTATTCATTAAAGAATCCTCGGTTTCGGTTTCCACAAAAATATGAGATTGTTTTCAACATTGATAATAATCATAAATGTTTCTTGAGCAGCAAATCATCATATTAGACTTATTTCTGAAGGATCATGTGAGACTGAAGAGTAATGATGATGAAAATCCAGCTTTGATCACAGGAATAAATTACATTTTACAATATATTACAAGAGAAAAGTTATTTAAAATTAAAACAACATTTCACAATATTACTGTTTTTACTGTATTTAAAAAAAAAAAAAAATGCAGCCTTGATGAGCATAAGAAACTTCCTTTAAAATTATATTTAAAAAAAAATCAAACTTTTGAACAGTAGTGTATAATTTCGCACAAAAAATACAATCGTTACAAGAAAAGCCACAGCCAGAAATGGCCGGAAAACTGAAGCCAGGTTTTAAAATTTGAATCAGGTAATAAAAACTTTTTATTGCTATTGTACTAGTCTAATTTCTCAAGAAAATTTGCAAAAAATTATGTGCAAAGCCACATAAAAAATAAAATAATAATTAAAAAATAAAAATAAATCCTGGTAGAATCATCCTTCAATTAAATTTAATATTATTTTACAAGTATAACAAAATGTGCATCTTTGATATAAAAAAAAATCAATCTACTAGTTTATAATGACAGGTGCATTGAACATCGGTCTGACAGAAGCTTCCGCGGCCCAGAAGGACTCAATTCATCGTAATGCATCCATCTATAATGTTAATGAATCTGTGCTGTTCTTAATTAGACACATCGATTAAAGCCGAGGAGAGAAAAACACAGCGGCTTCGTGAAAACCCTTTGTGATGTATAGACAGACAAGTGAGGGTGTTAAGAGCAGCCCATAAGATGGATTAAACAGATCCAGAGACACACACACACACACACGAAAGACCAGAGACGGCGTTTGTAGGCATCATAGACACACAATGAACAATCTCAGTCGCAGAATGCACTGCAACGAGCTAAGACAATATCCAAAATATATTTATTTAAGAAAATGTAGTCAGAAATGAGCAGGGCATTGCTGTGTTTGCTAGGGTAGTGTGATTGATGACAGCAGTGAAGACTGTACCTCACTCAGGGTGGTGTAGAGCTGGAAGATCTGACCTTCTCCCTCCACCTGTCTGACACACAGCTTACAGCACAGCTCACACACACACACACTCTGACGCTCCAGAGCGAAGGAGCAGTGCAGCCGCCGCACAGATCCGCTCCACACCTGAGAGAAACACAGCTCCTGTACACACACACACACACATCACATCACCTCTGTACATAATACTACTACTAATAATAACAAATGATGTCAACTAATATTAAGTCATATTAAAATACTTTATATTAAATGTTATATAACGTAATCAAATAAATTAAATATATAAAAAAAATAATGAATTGTATAAGTGAAATCTGTATATATTTAATAATAATAATAATAATAATTAATATAAAGATTAAGTAATATTAAATGACTATATTATCAGGCTAACTCTTTACCATATATCAGTATGTATTTAATAAAAATAATAACAAATTATATATAAACTATTTTAAATGTTATAATAACTTAAATTAAAATATTAAAATAATTAATAGAAATAATATTAAAGTCTGTATATATAATAGTAACAACAATAATGTTAATAAATTATATAAAATTTGAGAATTATATTTATATAAAATAAAAAATAAAAAATATATTTAAATTATATAAAATTATATACATTATATGAAACATTAAGTAATATTTTATGACTTTATATAAAAATTTAAATAAATAATTAAATAATTATAATCAATAAATATTAATACTGGCATCTGTATATATTTAATAATGATAATAATAATTCTATTAAAATGAAGTAACATTAAATTATTTTATATTATATGTTATATTATAATAAATACATAATTAACAAATATTAATATGGAGTCTGTACATATTTTTTGTAATAATAATAACAAAAAAAAATTATTATATTAATATTGAAGTCTGTTTTTTTTATAATAATAAAATTATAACAAGTAATATTGAATTACTTTATATTAAATGTTATATTATATGAAATGTCTTCTGTCATTTTTCCAGTAGATCTAGAATCTGACAATATCATAAGCTAACTGAAAGCTAATGGTCTCTGTGCTCTATAAACAGACTTGAACACCTTTATTTCAGAAGATGACACAGATCTTTCTTCACCTGGTATTTGGTGAGTAGTTTGCTCTTCCACTGCGAGTGGATGTCATGTATGGACAGTCTCAGGTTGTGGTTGCTGTGACTGAAGTTCAGAGACTTTGGTTCATCGAGAAGTTTCCCGCCGATCTGTTTCTCGATCTGCAGCACCTCCTGTCCACACAAACACACACAGGACATTTACACTGCACCATTCGTATCGTCACACAATATTTAATCGAAAATGCATGTTTTTAATGTAACCTTCTCCCTTTACACACTTTGGTCAGATGAAGAATAATTTATGCAGTTGTATATTGTTTATGTGAAAGAATCAAAAGAGCAGTTTCATGTCTGTCCTTGTATTGTTCAGCTGGTCGAGGTTGATATGGGATTTAGGTTAGCCAATCATTACCGAGGCCATTTACATATATTATAGAAGTTTGGATAACACTTTATTTTACAGTGTCCTTGTTACATATGTTACATGTACTTACCATAGTAATAACAGTAAATGATGCATAATTACATGCAACTAACCCTCAACCAAATCCTAATCCTTCCCTAACCCTATAGTAATGTAGTTTATTAATATTACTCAGTACATAAATATATTAATTACACTGTAACAATGACACCTTAAAATAAAGTGTAACCGAAGTTTGTTACATAATAATAATAATAATAATAAATTGTATAAAAATAAGTCATATTAAATTACTTTATATTAAATGTTGTAAAGCATTAAAAAATATTTAAAGTACAAAATATAAAACATTTAAATATCAATATTGATGTCTGCATATATTTAATAGTAGTAAAACTACTACTAATAATAATACATTATATAAAATGAAGTAATACTAAATTATTATGGCATAATAATTATTTAAATTTATGTTTATTTAAAATTATAAATAATTTTTATTTATTTAAAATGATGAAATCACTTAAATTAAAACATAAAAAGAAATATATCAATGATTGAAATCTGTAATCCCGGACATTATCTTAACCTAAATCATAACAGAGTTCATTTACATATACATTTAATACAGTTACATAAAGACATAACAGCAGAAACAGGTGATCTGACGCACTTTGAGTGTGTCCTGCGTGTCGTCGAGGCAGTAGACTCTGATGTGGTAGTCTACGCCTGGTGTGACCACAGGCCCAAACACGGCCAGTTTGATTCGCTTAGCCGCTGACGGACAGATGCTCTGGCCAATCAGACAGTAGGATCCCAGAGTCTCGGTCAGGATGTGACAGGCCTCCTCTCCCAGCTGCACGTAACAGGACGTCGTGAAGTTCTCCTCTCCGACCACAACCACGTCCTGGACACACGACACACACAACACACACATCACACACATCACACACATCATTTACATCAGTGTCTCAGCAACACTGGATGGAGAAATCTACCATACACTTATAAGATAAACCTGTCTGTCTGTCTGTCTGTCTGTCTATCTGTCAATCTATCTATCTATCTATCTATCTATCTATCTATCTATCTATCTATCTATCTATCTATCTATCTATCTATCTATCTATCTATCTATCTATCTATCTATCTATCTATCTATCTATCTATCTATCTATCTATCTATCTATCTATCTATCTATCTATCTATCTATCTATCTATCCATCCATCCATCCATCCATCCATCCATCCATCCATCCATTCATCCATCCATCCATCCATCCATCTATCTAATCATGACTGTCAGTGGATTAAAATCATTCATCTTAAAGTAATAAAGTAATACAGTACATCTTATTAGTGATTAACCATATTCCGCAATGAAACAGAAATAATAAATACAAAAATGACAGAAAATTTACATACATAACATATTACATAAAATTACATTTTTTTTCCTTATTTTAAAATGTAAAAGTAAAATGTTCATCATGTATTTTATTTTTATTTTAATCATTAAAGGAAATATAAAATGAATACAAAATAATCTATTTTATCTTAATTAACTTCTGTCTAGCCGCATAGAACAAAGTTCTTCTCAAGACAAAAATATATTCAACAGTAATTAATTAATTAAACAGATTATATCAATATTTATTCTCATAGAAAAATACAGTAAAAGAGCACCTTTAATACAATGTTTTATATTTTTAATCATATAAATTAAATAGATGTATTATTTATTATTATTAAATCTAAAATAAATTAAAGGCAGTACAACCAATACTGCAATGATGTAAATACTTAGAATTGAATTATACATTATTAATATCATACATGGGTTGTATTTAATTATCATAAAAATAACATCAAAATGCAAACACTTTTAAAAGTCCTGAAAATAGCTGTCACTGTCTTTGCACAAAAGAATAATTTCATATTATTATTTCTTCTTTTGTTGTTTCTGACAGGTTTTCTCTATCCCCACAACGTGGGTTCTTCGGGACATTTGGTCCCCATAGAAATAAAACCTGTCCACACATGCATTGCGAGGGAATCCCGGCCCTGATAAAGGAAGCAGATTCCTCCTGATAAATACACCCCGTCCTTTTCCCCGCTTCACTCTTGCAATAATTGAATTTTGTGTTGTCTATTTGTAGAGCCCTGCCATGCACAGCGGGCCAATTTACCCTGCCTGCCTTCACTGATAGTTACATTTATTTTCCAGTCATGTTTCCCTCTCTCTGCAGGATAAGTAGTTTATTGAAATGGAGCGGCTCATCTCCTGAGTTTCCCTGACCTGATTCCTCTCGCTGTGATGCTTTCATTCAGCCACTGGCTGTCCTATTGGCCCGTATTCAAATTCCTCACCTCCCATTGGTCCTGCTGCGTGAGGCTCTTGAGGATGATCTGCCAGTCGTCCGAGTGGGCGTGCGAGCAGTGGTGTAGAGTGAGGATGACGGGACGGGTCAACAGGGCGCCCGCTGGACCACAGCTGACCACAGCGCTGAGAACCGCCTCCCCGTCACCGACCGCTGGCCTGAGGGAGACAGAGATATTAAACACATTTGCCTCGATCTCACTGAAATCTCTCTGTCGAAGGTACAGTAACACACACAACGACAGCACTGTTTGAAAGGATAATGAATAATGAATTACTATACCAGTCAAAAGTTCGGAAAAAGTCAATTTGGTGCTCAATTATCATCGCAGCTCAATTATTAATAATGATACTGATTATTATCAATGTTGAAAATTAATATTTTTGTGGAAACTTTGATACATTTTTTCAGGATTTTTTATTTTAAATAGAAAACTTCTGTAACATTATAAATATATTTTTTGTATTAAAAGTGTTCATTTCTTTAATTTTATCTTTCTGTATCTCAAACCTTTCAATAGTAGTGTTTTAATTTAGCATTTAACACATTCATGCAATTTTTTTACGTGATGATATGTAAAGTGTTGTGTATTTATAACATTCTACCCAGAAAACAACACCATTTCTCCACTCAGTGGGATGTAAGGTGTGATGTTTGGGATGTGTGTGTGTGTGTGTGTGTGTGTGTGTGTGTGTGTTGTGTTATTTTCTACCTCATGCTCTCTGTCCTCTGTACGGTCACAAACATCTCGTACACACGACCCTGAGGAATCGCACCGGCTGGAACCAACAGACTCACACCTGAAATGACATTACACGTTGTGGCTAATTAGGACTCAAGTCTCGAAACTCAGATGAATATACTTTCTTTCCATCCATCCATCCATCCTTCCATCCATCCTTCCATCCTTCCATCCATCCATCCATCCATCCATCCATCCATCCTTCCTTCCATCCTTCCATCCATCCTTCCATCCATCCTTCCATCCTTCCATCCATCCATCCATCCATCCATCCATCCTTCCATCCATCCATCCATCCATCCATCCATCCATCCATCCATCCATCCATCCATCCTTCCATCCATCCATCCATCCTTCCATCCTTCCATCCTTCCATCCATCCATCCATCCATCCATCCATCCATCCATCCATCCATCCATCCATCCTTCCATCCATCCATCCATCCATCCTTCCATCCATCCATCCATATCATATAAAGATAGATAGATAGATAGATAGATAATGTTAGAGGAGTATTATGTGTCATTTTTGCAGTTCATAACGTGGATTACTAGCTGCTGCCCATCCTGCCATCCTCTCTATTCATTCATCACTGTCACTGACTGTGTTTATCCTCATGACACGCATGCGAGATTGTGACTGTGACATTTCCATTGCATCTTACTGGAATCCATTCCAGCCATATGCCTTAATTAGACTAATGTAGGACTATCAACACAATCAATTAATCATCATAAATTATATCACACGGCGATTCATAAATATATTGGACACTCAGTGAGGACCAGAGTGTGATTGTGCATCATAAATCACACACAGTGAGGTGTGTGTGCATGCGTGTGCGATCTCACCTGAGTTGGGAATGATCAGATGACCTCCCAGCGAGTTGAAGGACCCGAACGCTGTGCACGTGGGATCCCGTGTGCGTGCCAACGTCTGGTTGCGTGGGGTCATGGGGTCGCTGTCCAAAAGAGAGTGGGTGACCTTCGGGGACAGGGTGGCGGAGAGGTCAGAGGTCATGTCCTCCTGAGGGGTCACGGTGCCCGAGGAGTTGTAGACTTTGATCTTTAGGTTTGGAAGTGGCAGTGTCTCCAGCAGAGGCGAGCTGGTCATGGGGATTTTGTCGGAGATGTCGTGGAGGGCATAAACTGGACCGCGATACAGCGCCGCCGCTGTGGACAGGTCAGGGGTCGCGGCCAGCAAATCTGCTGCAAACAGACACATGAAATTATTACTATTAAATATCATGAATAACATTTGAAGATGTTTGGGAGGGGGGGAGGGAATTTACTCCTGTGTTCAAAGCTGAATTTTCAGCATCATTACTCCAGTCTTCAGTGTCACATGATCCTTCAGAAATCATTCTAATATGATGATTTGATGCTCAAGAAACATTTCTGATTATTATCAATGTTCAAAACAATTGTGCTGCTTCATATTTTTGTGAAAACTGTGATTCTATTCATCAAAGAATCCTGAAATAATTGTAAGTTCAAAAGAACAGTAAATGTTTTGTAACATTATAAATGTATTTACTGTACTTTTTCATCATCCTTGCAGAATAAAACTTGCTCAAACTTCCTCAAACTTAAACTGTCCTTTTTCTTTCGAAATAAATTCTGTTTTTCTTTTAAAGCAAAAAAGCCGCTAGTCACTGCAACATTTTTATCTGTCTTAGATTATGGAGACCTGGTGTATAGGACTGCTTCCGCACAGTGTCTTTATAAGATTGACACTGTTTATCATGCGTCTCTGAGATTTATTACGAATTGTAAAAACTTGACTCATCATTGTGAATTATATTCCAGAGTGGGATGGCCATCGTTGTCCAACAGGAGATCAGGGCACTGGCATATTTTTATCTATAAGGCCATGCTTGGTCTGTTGCCATCCTACATCTGTAGTTTAATCACATGGAGAAGTGTTGGTTCTTATTCATTGCGATCAAATGATAACTTGCTGCTCTTTGTTCCATTTGCCCGTACAGAACTGGGAAAAAGGGCTTTTGTCTACTCCGCTCCTTCTGCATGGAACTTTTTGCAAAAAGACTTGAAATTATCTGAACTTATTTCCTTAAATGCTTTTAAGTCCAGATTGAGAGAACCTGAAATGACCTGTTTAAATTGTAAATGTTTTTAATTATTTGTATTGTATAACTTTTATAAATGTAATTGACTGTGTTTTTGCTGCCTCTTGGCCAGGACTCCCTTGAAAAAGAGGTTTTTAACCTCAATGGGACTTTCCAGGTTAAATAAAGGTAAAAAAAAAAAAAAAAAAGGAATACATTTCTTTAAAAAAAATTTTTGGCCAAATCTCTTGATGTCATTCTTCATATTTAAACTGACATACCGTATATGGTTATGCATATGCAATAACCAGTTTCATTAGGGCATTTCATCTACACACTCGCAAATCATTTACAACATTACATAAAAAAGCCACAGTGGCTACAACTTTCATTTTCATTTTCCTAGAAATGACTTTTTGAGATATTCTACATAATTTTTGCATAATTTAAATTTCACACCTTGGATGTAAACATAGCTACTATCCAATTTTTATTGGCTGGAACGGAGAAGCTTGGTAACTCTGCGAAACTGCAAACCATACGGGTTTGGAAACAACATAACAGTGGCTGAATGACTTTTTTGGGGTGACCTATTCCATGTATGTTTTTCTGTTGTGTGCTATTTTGAAATGAAATCACCATGTGTGTGTGTGTGTGTGTGTGAGAGAGAGCTTGTAAAGGACTCTTATAGCCAGCGGCTGGTAATCTCCATACTGATTGCTCATTAACATTCAGCTTCCAACAGTGACTAAACAGAGGATTGTCACTTTGCACACCAGCTCTCTTTCTCTCTCTAGTTACTCAGGTGTGAGCATTACTCACACTCCTGACGCTCGAGTTCAAGTTATTCATCATGCGGTGATCGGTGTAAACCGCACTGCATTGCATAACACCTGCCGATGTAAACGCATCCAAATCTACAGCCTCTGGCGGGAAAGAGCAAAACAGGAGAACTGGGGGATGTGGAACCATCAAAACATCCCCTACCGCTGTATTCATCAACTCATTCACTGCCGCTTTCGCCATTTACACCCACAGCCCGCTTCATGTTCAATTAACACAGAAAACCAGCGAGAGAATGAGGAGAAAAGAGAGACAATACGAGAGCGAGCAGAACGACGATTCTTCATTGATGATAACCTGTTCAGGTTGGAGAGTGACAGGCATTCTAATGTTCCTCAAATGAAATGTTACCTGAGTCTCTCTCTCTCTCTCACACACACACACACACACACCTCACAATTTAACACCGGGACACTGCCTTCCATTCCGTTAAACACTTGATTGGAATTTTAATCATTCCTGTGTCTTACGGTGACACACACACACACACACACACACACACACACACACACACACACACACACACACACACACACACACACACACACACACACACACACACACACACACACACACACACACACACACACACACACACACACACACACACACACAGTTCCTTGCTGAAACTGTTGCATTGACTGAAATCAGCAGTGAGAGAGATTCTGTCTGAATAGTGTTTTGAATGTTTTACTAAAGCAATAATCCACCCATTATTGTGTGTTACAGTGATTTGCATGTAATACAGTGATTACAGTGCCTAAAAGCCTAAAAACAGCAATATGACAAAAGACACCCATATTCAAAAATAGTTACATTTATGATTAAAGGGATAGTTCACCCAAAAATGAAAATTCTGTCATAATTTCGTCACCCTCGTTTTGTTCCAAACCTGTAGGCCTATTCATTTTCCTGTACAGAACACAAAAGGAGATCATTTGAAGAATGTCTAAACAATATTTGTTCTGCAGACAAAAGAAAGTCTGCTGAAAATTCCAACATCTAATTTCCAAAATTCTACCAATAGTCAAAATAATAAATAAATACTCTATAATATATATATATATATATATATATATATATATATAATAAATATAAATAATATAAAATTAATATAATAAATATTTATGGTTTAAATATATTATAATATTTTTTTAATAAATTGAATAAATTCATTTTGTGACCCTAAATTCTTTTATGTACATTACCGTTCACTAAGAATGCATTTTTTGATGAAAAATACATTACAAATCATATTTCCTGTGAAATATTCAAATAACTGTTTTTCTATTTGAATATATTATAAAATGAATCATTCTAAAATGCTGATTTGTTGCTCAAGAAACATTTCTTATTATTATAAATGTTGAGTTGTGCTGCTTTATATTTTTGTGGCAATCACGTTTTTTTTTTTTTTTTTGCAAGATTATTTGATGAATAGAAAGTTCAAAAGAAGAGCATTTATTTGAAATATAAACTTTTGTAGAATTATAAATGTCTTTACTGTCACTTTAATGCATTCTTTTTCAATAAAAGTCATTTTAATTGCTAACCAATCCGAGCTCAACACTGAAAGGTGTATAGTCTCACCTGAGCGAGCCTGTTTGATGTTGACAGGCTGAAACCCGCCGTTCAGCACAGACGAGTCGATGATGTCAGAGTGAAAGCGCCGATGCGTCTTGCGATACACGAGCAGAGCCACGATAACAGAGGCGACCAGACACATGACCACCGCCA
Source organism: Leuciscus leuciscus (assembly GCF_965113295.1). Lineage (NCBI taxonomy): Eukaryota > Metazoa > Chordata > Actinopteri > Cypriniformes > Leuciscidae > Leuciscus > Leuciscus leuciscus. The sequence continues at coordinate 48,287,473 of NC_138729.1, forward strand.
TGAAGATGCCCACGTACAGCGGCACCTCATCTCCACGCGGAGCCGCTGCGGGACAGACAAACACAGGTCATGCTCACAATCAATACATTATACACTGTCTGCTAGTTAAAAAAATAAATAGTAAGTGTAACAGTAGTCATTCCTCCATGGTGACATGTTTAAAGGGGTGGTATAATGCCCTTTACACAAGATGTAAAATAAGTCTTTGATGTCCCCAGAGTGTGTGTGTGAAGTGTTAGCTCAAAATACCCCACAGATATTTTTTATAGCATGTTAAAGTTGTCACTTTTTGCGGGTGAGCAAAAACGCACCGTTTGTATCTGTTCCTTTAAATGCAAATGAGCTGCTGCTCCCGGCACAGGGGGCGGAGCTACAACAGCTTGTGTCATTTGACCTCACACAGACATGCACTGGACATTTCAAAAACTTTTAGCCATTTATGTTCAAACCGAAGTCAGACAATGATGGAGAGACTCAAGAAGAAGTGACAACATGTAGAGCAACAGGATGTTTCTGAATGGTTAGTTGATGAATTTATGTAGCTTATGTGTAGTTATCTTCTAGTCATTGATTAGCATATTCTGTCATGATAATCTATAAATCGTGTTCCGGGGGCGGGGTTTATGTAATTTTAGGGTTGGTGATGTCACTAACCCGAGAGGAATGTTGTGTAGTCTCTACCAGCCGTTTGTTGTAGTCCTTAAAAACGAATTTCTTTAAAAGCAAATATCTCCCCTGAACTTTGAGCATTGTAACTTTGCAGATGTTGTTTATGCTCAAACAGCAACATTACACACTAACTAAAGTTAGAAAAGTGAAATCATAATCAATCGACCCTTTAAAACACTATAAGATGGAATAAATAAATAAAATGGAATAAAATAAAACAAAATTTAAATATTAGATGAAAACCTTAAACAAATATTAGAAATGCCTCCCTGGGAAATTAAACAAAATAAAATGAGTTTAAGTTGAAGTAGTAAAATTACTAATTATAAATAAATGAAACAAACAAACAAACAAACAAATAAATAAATATATATAAAATAAAATAAAATAAAAGCAAATTCAAAATATTAATAAATACAATAATAGTTTATAAATAATGCTAAAATAGCACTGATCCAGGCATATAATGTGTTCAGAAAATTAGCATACTGTGCACAGTATACATACAGAAAAACTAAATGTTGTTATTATGCCACACCAGTCACACATTCAGATGGGTAAAATCAAATGTTATTTTCATAATAGCATATTTGCTTTGCACAAAATTTAATTAAACAAAGCCAACAAAGCATTTTTTTTTTGCACAGACGATAACTGAATGCCTCTCGCAAGCAATGTTATATGATAACAAAGTAGCACACTATTGTTTAAAATGGTTGAATAACGCCTACTGATTCACCAACTATTTTTAACACTCAGTGCAGTATTTCATTTCAAATGACAGATCATCGTAGCGGCATATGGGTTAAAGGTCACGCCCGAGAATGGCCTTTAAAACAATGGCATTAATAAGTATATAAACCCTGCGCATCAATCATTAAAAAAGGAGTTTTCACAGTTAGAGAGAGAAAATTAGACCGCCGACTGCAGGAAGATGAAAAAAGCACCCTGAAAATAGTCCGACTGCGAGAGAAGAGAATCCAGTCCTTTAATTTAATGAGGCTATAAATTATTACATGCCATATTGCTCATCTTCCTGGAAATCAGCCTCATTCTTCAACAGACTGCAGGAGAACAATAGTGACATGTTCATCCGACATCCTTTTTTTTTTTTTTTTTTTGCTGTGTTTTCTCTCTGAGTGTGTGTGAGAGAGTTCTGAATCTGTGTATGTGAAGATTAAAAGGGGATCAGGGCCAAAATGAAACCGCAGCTCTGAAACATCAAAGAGAGAAGCAGCTAAAATCGTCACAGTCTCTGATGTTTAAAGTGTGTGTGTGTGTGTTTAAATCCCCTCTTACGTATCTATTGGAAGTGTAAAGCACACGCACGTTGGCGCTCATCACTCATTAGTCGCATTAGAAAGCAACAAAGGTACACAGATTAAAACTCCACTCATGCTTCAAACATCCGACTTATCAGGCTGACATTGACACCAGCATGTCTTAAAGAAAGACTAGACTCAGGGTTATGAATATTCATAAGGGTCCTTCACAGACTTAAGCTCATTGGTTAGGCCCACACTGATCCACCTTACCAGCAGAGGGTGCAAAAATGATGTCAAAATGCTAACACATACACATACACAAAATTGTTTCAAAGCAGAGTTGATGATTATATCTTACTATCTTCATGCCTTACAGTCACATTTAGCAGATTAGAGCTGGGCGAAAATATACTTTTCATTTTGCGATGATACAAGCAATCAAACAGTTGAGCTTTACTATTTTAGTACATACAGTGCCCTCCACAATTATTGAACCCCCTGGTAAATATGATCAAAATTGGCTGTAAAAAATAAATCTGCATCGATTATCCTTGTGATCTTTCATTCAAAAAATTTGCAAAATTCTAACTTTTCATTGAAGTAAAAGAATTGAAAGTGGGGGGAAATCACATTATGAAATAAATGTTTTTCTCCAAAACACGTTGGCCACAATTATTGAAACCCCTAGAATTTTTTACGAGTAAAATATCTCTGAAGTATATTCCCATTAATATTTACCTTTTTTAGTACACCAGGGTGACTAGGAACATGAAACTGTCCAGCTATGACTTCGTGTTTCACAGGAGTTTAAATATGAGGAAACACAAAGGCCAAATCCCCTTAATCATCCATCACAATGAGTAAAACCACAGAATATAGTTCTGATGTGCAGCAAAAGATTGTTGAGCATCACAAACTAGAAAGTGGCTGTAAGACAGTAGCTAAAGAATTGAAAATCCCAATTTTGACCATCAGGGCAATAATTAAGAAGTTATAACCAACTAAAGATGTTATGAATCTGCCAGGAAAAGGACGTGTGTCTATACTGTCTTAATGCATGGCGAGTATGAAAGTTTGAGTGGCCAAAGACTCTTCAAGGATCACAGATGGAGAATTGCAGAGATTAGTTGAGTCTTGGGGGTCAGAAAGCCTAAAAAAAAAATTATCAAACAACCCCTACATCCCCACATGTTGTTTGGGAGGCTTAAAAAAAAAAACTCCTCGCTCATCCAAAAACAAATTCCAGCAAATTTAATTGTCAGACACGACTGGATCTTCAAACAACACAGGGTTCTGTGGTCAGATGAGACTAAAACAGAGCTTTTTGGCAGCAAACACACTAGATGGGTTTGGTGAACACAAGGATAAAAAGTACCCCATGTGTACAATTTAATATACCATTGGATCTTTAATGTTGTGGGCATATTTTTCTGCTGGAGGTCCTGGACTTCTTGTTCAGATACATGGCATTGTGGATTCTATCAAATATCAACAGATAAAAAATCAAAACCTGATGCTTTCTGCTAGAAATCTTATAATGGGCCGTGGTTGGATCTTCCTTCAGGACAACGATCCAAAACAAACATCAAAATCAACACAAAAATTTGTTGTGGAGCACAAAATGAAGCTTCTGCCATGACCGTCTCAGTCCCCTGACCTGATGAGTGGGCTGAACTGAAGAGGAGAAGCACCAACATGGATCTGGGAATCTGAAGGATCTGGAGAGATTCTGTGTGGAGGAATGATCTCTGATCTCTTGTCAGGTGTTCTCCAAACTCATCAGGCATTATAGGAGAAGACTCAGAGCTCATCTTGGCAAAAGGAGATTGCAAAAAGTATTTAATAAAAGGGTTTCAATAATTGTGGCCAACGTGTTTTGGAGAAAAACATTTATTTCATAATGTGATTTCCCCCCACTTTCAATTCTTTTACTTCAATGAAAGGTTAGAATTTTGCACATTTTTTGAATGAAAGATCACAAGGATAATCGATGCAGATTTATTTTTTGCAGCCAATTTTGATCATATTTACCAGGGGGTTCAATAATTGTGGAGGGCACTGTATCGCCCAGTGTAAGTATATGTAGATAAAGTTGGACATATTTGTGACCCTGGACCACAAAACCAATCATATGGGTAAATTTTTTGAAATTGAGATTTATACATCACATGAAAGCTGAATAAATAAGCTTTTCATTGATGTATGGTTTGTTAGGATATGATATTTGGCCGATATACAACTATTTGAAAATCTGGAATCTGAGGGTGCAAAAAAAATGTAAACATTGAGAAAATGGCCTTTTAGAGTTCTCCATTTATGTTCGTGATTGTGTTGCATTCACTCACAAAAATAAATGTTTTATATATTTACGGTAGGAAATGTACAAAATATCTTCATGGAACATGATCTTTACTCAATATCCTAATGATTTTTGGCATTAAAGAAAAATGGATAATTTTGACCCATATAATGTATTGGCTATTGCTACAAATATGTGCGACTTGTGACTGGTTTTGTGATCCAGAGTCACATTTTTATACAACTTTATATAAAGAGCTGGGCGATAATTTAGTTACATCTTACAATTAAATAAAAATCAGGCAGTTGAGATTTGCTATATACTGTAGTATATCAATTAATGTGAGTGTATTGTATGTATGCGGATAGCAATTGCATGTAATAGGCCTACATATAAAACGTTATATATAGAGCTGTGCGATAATACAGTTTACATTTTGTGACGATATAAACAATCATGCAGGTTTTCTATATAGTATATATTGCTTTATGTGAGTGTGCTGTATGTATGCGGGTGAAGTAGAATGAACTATTGTAACTTAAAATATGTTGCTGGGCAAAAATATATACATATTCATGCACTAAGTGTTTTTTGTGGGCACTAGATTTATAACAACTAGATATTACATTAACAGTAAGTATGAAATTATTATAGAGATGCTTGACTCTGTAAACAAAATAACTTGACAGTGAAATAACTAACCTTGAGAGCAAAAAAAAAGAAAAGAAGTGTGTGTGTGTGTGTGTGTGTGTTTACAGTATAAAAGTCAAAGCAGCCGTTAAAGTGTGTGTCACAGCAGGCGGTCACACTAAACAGTGTTGAGCATGCGACCTTTCATCATCTCTCACGTCGTTTCATAGTTTTTCCTCTGTGACCGCAGTGTCATCTCTCCTCTGCAGTATTGATTTGCTCACACCCATAATTAATTTACAATTAGTGGAAAAATTGATCACAGCTGTGTCCTAATGACTAATATTATTCGATTACTGACTGTGACCAAACATGATTGTCATTAGTTATTTCTCTCATTAACCATTACGGGCTGATCTGTGTGTGTGTGTGTGTGTGTGTGTGTGTGTGTGTGTGTGTGTGTGTGTGTGTGTGTGTGTGTGTGTGTGTGTGTGTGTGATACCGATATGCAGTGTACAAATTACACATTGACTTTCACGCAGAGTCGACTTTGTTGAAGGAATTTCTATACAGATAATTATTCATATAATTTTGCCAACACTTCACAATAAGGTCCTACTAATGTTAATTCATGCATTGACAAACAAGTATTTAAGTATTTTACAGTATTTATGAATTATTTATGAATCTATTTAACACTGATAAAAACACAGCTGTTAATTGTTAGTTCAATGTCAGCTCAGGCCCATAAACCAATGTTAACTGATATAACTTTTGATTAAAATGAATGTATAGTAGTAAATGTTGAGGTTAACATTAATTCATATTGATAAATGATTTAGAAGTATTTTATTAATTGTTATTTCTTTTTAGTCTCTTTTTAAGCTACAAAGACAGATTTTTATTTTTTTCATTGGAATAACATATACTGAAGATTCGTTCACAATGAGACCAGAAATATGTATTATGAAAGCAAAAGTAATGTTGCATTTCTGCATTTGAGTGTTCAGACACGTTCACGTCCATGTTTGAATGTGCATACGTGAGCGTTTGCGTGCGGCAGAAAGGTTGTTTCTATGCAGGAGCACGCTTGACTTATAAAGGTTATTGATTGCATGAAGGAAGTGATTAAAGTGTTTGGACAGTGCAGATGCTGAGGGGGTTAATGAGGGGAAGGCAGTTTGATCGTCTGCGGGCGGAAGAACCTTCTGCTTATCAGATTCCCTCGGCATCGATCCGCAGGGGATTTACTGAGCGCACACACTCAAGAAAGTTAAACTATCATCTTCTCAGTGGAGTGCAGTCTCTCACAAACAACAACAACATTATTATTATTATTATTATTATAAAACGCAACATTATTACCATGAAAATGATCTAGATCGATACAGGTGTTGGACAATGAAACTGAATCACTGGCCTATATAGTGTTGGAGGTTTGCATGACCTGGTGGACAATCTTCACTGATTTTACATTCCATCAGTAAGAGTAGAGAGTGAAGGTTGAATTAGCAGAACAATAGCACAACTGAACAACAAAATATTGCAATTCACACAACATAATGGAAGTAATATCAGAGTTCAAAAGAGGACAGACTGTTGGTGCGAGTCTCGCTGACTCATCTGTGACCAGGACAGCGAGTCTTTGTGGTATATCGAGAGCTCTGGAGTCCAGGGTAATGTCGGCATATCTCCAGTCCACATAGGATGAACCACATCCAACAGGAATAACCGTCTGCACAAGAGGAATCTGTCCTGTCTGACTGGGATGTCCAGGTACTAACCCGGATCAGATCCAAAAAACATAAAACCACATCTGCCCAACTCACTGCAGAATTAAATGCGCAACTCGACTCTCCTGTTTCCACCAAAACTGTTCATCAGGAAACTCCAGAGTCAATATTCATGGTCGGCTTCTATAGCCAAACCTTTGATCACTCGTGCCAATGCCAAATGTTGGTTTCATTGGTGCCAACAGTGCAAATCCTGGGCTTTGGACAAACTTGTTATCTGATGAGTCCACCTTCAATATCTTTCCCACATCCGTGGGAGTTACGGGGTGGAGAAACACTAAAAGAGGTTGAACACCCGGACTGTTGCTGCCCAGAGTGAAGCACAGTGATGGTTTGAGCTGTAATATGACATTCATGACAGTGCTTGATGGATGCGTCACTGCCAAGGACTACCGAACCATTCTGGAGGACCATGTGCTCCTGATGCTTCAAACATTGTACCTGAAGAGGCTGCCGTATATCTGCATGATAATGTACCAATACACACAGCAAGACTTGTGACAGAATGGATTGATGAACATGAAAGTGAAGTTGAACATCTCCCATGGCCTGCAAAGTCACCAGATCTAAATATCTTTGAGCAACTTTGGGCTATTTTGGAAAAGCAAGTTTCATTGTCCAACCCGGAGAGACAGACAGACAGACAGACAGACAGATAAATAGAACGATATATAGACTGAACGATAGATAGATAGAACAATAGACAGGCAGACAGACTGATACTTTTATTGAGCAAGGACACATTAAATTGATCAAAAGTGACAGTAGAAAAAAAAACTGTATTGTTTAAAAATGAAAATTCAGCTTTGCCATCACAGGAATAAATTAATATAGTGCTAACGTACTACATTACCATAAATACCAGAGTAAAACAATACTAAAGCAAAAGTGCATAGAGGCTAGTTAGCCAATCAAGTGCTCTAAGAAGAACTGTATGAGATTCTGCATGGTGTAACAGTACACCAGAAAACATGGGATTACCTTCACTGTACTATGGTATTGCCTGAGTATTTGTGATGTCTCAGGCTCTGCTCCAAAAAACATTTGTCATATAAATAGTGCTCAGGAGACGTGATGTTAGCATGTTACTAAGCTAACCCTGGGATACTCATAGTTTAATAATAAATAGCACACACAAATATTGGGCAGAATTGTATCAACACTTACAGACTAAAATAATTATAATTTACATTTCACTTTTTTTTATGTGATTTTACATGGCGTTTGTCACTATGCATTCTGGGATTGCTTGCTCCATGAAAGATACATGCAATATTACAGTACCTTATAATTTGGCCACAAATAGTTATCTTACTTTTAGAAAGAACTATAATGCCTTAAACTGATGTCTATGTAGGCAGCTCACTAGTTTTTGAAACACAATCTTAGGGCCCTATTTTAACGATCTGATACGCAAGTATCAAACGCGAAACGCAAGTAACTTTGTGGGCGGATCTCGGTGCATCTAAATCTAAAATGGGTTGGTCTGAAGTAGCTACATTACTCATAGGTGTGGTTTGGGCGTAATGTGAAATAAACCAATCAGAGTGTCATCTCACATTCCCTTTAAAAGCAGGCGCGCTTGTTCCATGGCGGTTTGCTATTATAACGGCGGATTTGCCAGGCGCACGCCAGGAGCGGTTCACAGCCGAGGAGACCGACGTTGTGACATTGTGTAAAAGACAGAAAAGTGACATTGGGGATGGAGAAACCCACCTAAATTAGCTTCGGTTAAACAGGCGTATAATAATTTGGGTAAATGTTTCAGCTCGATTTATGCCAATTTTTTCACATCTTCATGGACACCACAATGATTTTCCTCATGTGGAATATTTTTCCTTGTAATTATGTATGGTTTGCAAAAATGGCAACAGCTGCAACTCTGTGTAGAGTAGAGAAGCAAAGTGTATGCGCATTGTGCACACGCTACATTATGGCCAAGCATGCGCCCTTAAAATAGCATCTGAACGCGCCACTGGCTTTAGACTAGGTTTTTCCTGGTCTGTGGCGGAATTGTTTTCTGAAACTGCAAAATAGCACCAGGAAACGTTTGCGCCGGAACACGCCTCCTCTTTTCGCTGAACCGCCCCCAGGAGCGCAAGTTCATTCCCTAATTTACCGACGTGCGTCTGTGGAGGGAAACGTCCGCTGTGCGTCGGGTGCAAAATAGGAATGATACATGCGTTGGTGTACAAAGTCAATTGCGCTGGGTGCAAGATAGGGCCCTTAATCTTACATGTGTAAAAATAATATTGTTAGCATCTCCAAAACTGTATGAGCAATATCTTCAGATGACTCACAGAAGAGGCATCAGACTCATTTTAATACCTAAATCAATGTGCTTTGTAGCAGCACAACATTTCCTGTTGGCTTCGATGTGAAGTACGCCCGCGTTTTATCGAAGAGATCTCTTCTGCATTCGGTCCCTCTTTAACTCTCGCCATCATACGCCTTGAGTCATTTAACTCATTTCACCCGAGAAACAATCATACAAGCTCTAACACAAGCTTTGATGATAAAAGTGCCAAGCTACTAAATGCAGCCATTAAAATGTATCTGGAAGATTAAACGTTTTCTTTGAACATGAGTGCGAGAGAAAGAGGAAGGGAGAGCGAGATCGCGACTGTAGAGGAGGGGGTGCCGACTGCACAAAATGATTAATAAATAATACAGCTCCAGGAGAAAAGAGATAACATTGTCCCCTCAAACACACACACACACACACACACACACACACACACACATACTGGTTTATGTGGATTAGCCAGACTTTTTCTCCAAACAGGCCCGGTGGTGGTTTAGATGGACTACCCTTTCCTGAGGTCCTAGAGCTATGAGAGTTAGATTAAAACGCTCAAAAAAATTTGGAAAAAATTCAGGACACTTTAGACTTCAGATACACCCTTCAGAGCGTGATACACACCACCCTAAAATTATTGTGGTTTATAGAGACAGTTCTCTTTTTGAAGAATATGTGACTTATAAGGACCAAAACAAACATTATTGGGACTTTAAAGGGACAATGACGTCACTTGCTCATTAACATAAATACACATTAACATAAATACACATTAACCTGACACCACCAAGCATTAATGGGACTTGAATTATTATTTTATTGCACAACTCTAACATCACCATTGTTAGTTGGTGACACTGACTAACAGCCAGATAACAGCCTGTAAGAGCTAAACAATAGATTGTCACACAACACCAGTGCCATGACAATGAGAATGGAGCAAAAAAGGTAAAATAAGTCATTCTTACCCAACTTCAAAAGACCCATGGTTGCTCATAACAAAAAATAAAAAAATATATAAAATAAAATAAAAGCTGTTTTACAGTTTGCTTTTGTGACGGCCTCTATTTAAAACATTAAAGGAACTTTGGACTTTTGGGACTTTAGCTTATTCGTCGTATCCCCCAGAGTTAGATGAGTCCACACACCCCCTTCTCATCTCCGTGCGTGCCGTAACTCTGTCTGACGCTCCCACCGCTAGCCTAGCTTAGCACAAAGACTGGAGGTAAACGGCTACAGCTAGCATACTGCTCCCAATAAGTGACACAATAACGCCAACATTCTCCTATTTACATGTTGTGATGTGTATAGTCACAGCGTGTACAAATAACAAGGTCACATGAGACACAGCCATCTTCTAACCGTACACATACTGGGAACTATATTCTCAGAAGGCGAAGCACTGCTACTGCGGAAGGATTTGCTCGCAGGACCTGAGAAGCCCGTGGTGAGGAGCAGAGAGTTCGCTCAGAGGGTTGTGCTAATCACTCCAGCCAGCAGTGCTTCGTCTTCTATATAGTTAATTCTATGAGAATATAGTTCCCAGTATGTATACGGTTAGAAGATGGCTGTGTATCATGTGACCTTGTTATTCATACACACTGTGACTATACACATCACAAAATGTAAATAGGAGAATGTTGGCGTTATTCTGTCACTTATTGGGAGCAGTATGCTAGCTGGAGCCGTTTACCTCCAGTGTTTGTGCTAAGCTAGGCTAGCGGTGGGTGCGTCAGACAGAGTTACGGCATGCACAGAGATGAGAAGGGTGTGTGTGGACTTGTCTAACTCTGGGGGATACGGCGAATAAGCTAAAGTCCCAAAAGGTCGGCGTGTTCCTTTAACACAAACATAGAAACACCACCACAATTGTCAGTGTATTTAAATCTTTTCTTTTTCTGACTGCCTCTTTGCAGCTATTCCTCTATTTCGAACAAAGTCCCTTATATTTTGCACTGTTCTTTGTGCCAACACGGGGTCTTCCACCAGTTTGCAGTGACTGCATTCAGTTTTGGTGGCCAGTTTTCCCCTGCTTATATGACCTTTGAAGTGTCGCATTACTGCAGCGACCTCAGCCTTAGACCACACTTTCTTTGCCACTCTTCTGGATCCATGTTCCTCATCAGCATACTTCCCTGGAAGATAGGCAAACAAAAATGAATAGATCACTAAATGTGTTGTCCAGTTTAAGCCATCAAAACATGAGGTCAGTTAATGCCACAGTTGACAAGAAATTGCAGTTTACTTTTCTTAATTCACTTTGGGTATCAGTTGGTGTCTCACTCGATGTGATTTCACCAACTTTACTAGCCCACATTAGAGTGCGGACAATATGGAGTATTATTAGAATGTCTGCTGTTCATCTATTTATGTGGCCAAACCTTTTGCTATTTGAATTAATTGCAGTAAGTAATACTATAATTAGTAACATGTCTTAAGTAATTTTGGCATTGTACTTTAACACACCGTATTTTAATTGAAACCAAGACTATGGGGTTTAAGGTCTGATTCTCAGTTTAAATCTGATTTCATAAGGTTAACTAAATAGTGTTGGAACTTGGTCTGAAAGTTTAGTCTTGATATTGAAACTGTACGTAACAATCAGCTTAATACTACTTTTAACCTCTTAATCTTCCAGATTTTGTGGCATGTTGTGACTCAGTCATCAAGACCAATTCATTTTTAGTCTTTTAACCAACTTGCTAAAAAGAGAATTAATAGAACATACTCATGGGCAATCAAGAGAACATGTGAAGAGGAGGAGGTAACTTTACTTTTACCTCAAATTCAGTATACATTTCCTGATAATAAAGTAAGTGTATATGCTCCCTTGCAGACAAGATGTTTTGTACAAATGCAGTACAGTTAAATTTAGGGCTATTCATTTATATCTCTTTCTTTAAGATTACTCTTGCATTTTGATAGTTGAATACATCACAAAGACGTGCATAATAATGTTAAAGGGATACTTCACCGTTTTTTCATATTAAACTATGTTATTCCCTTAACTAAGACGAGTTGATGCATACCTCTCTCGTCTCAGTACGTGCACTTAATCGCTCTGGCGCGCGGCGACACTTATAGCACTTAGCTTAGCCCAGTTCATTCATTAGGGACCAAACAGAAATGAAGCTAGAAGCGACCAAACACCTCCACGTTTTCCCTATTTAAAAACAGTTACACAAGTAGTTACATGACCAAGTATGGTGACAAAATAAAACATGGCACTTTTCTAAGCGGGTAAAAAGGATAACTATAATGTATGGCGGAATAGCACTTGGGACTCAAGAGCACTTCGACTTGGCGCAGTAAAAAGTCACGCTTGAAAAATCCTCTCCCTCTCACTTCTGTCATTAGAACCAACGTGACTTTTTACCAGAGGCGGACAGAGTACACAGCTTCATTACTTGAGTAAAAGTACAGATACACCTTGCTAAATTTTACTCAAGTACAAGTAAAAGTACTACAGTCAGATGTCTACTTAAGTAAAAGTACTGAAGTACTTGTTTTTAAAAGTACTTGAGTATCAAGAGTACAAGAGTACATTTTCTAAATATTGCATTACTACTGCCACAGTGCTTACATTGGTAAACACAGCAAACACTTGAAGCGAAAACTATCATTAACTTGTTCAGAAAATTGAAATAGTCTGGCGAGGTGGGGCCACGGGTTGGCACATTCCCGGGACGGACCTGCTGCGTCTTCATCCATTGTTTCATCCATGGTTTCGTCTCTTATCTAAATCTGACCATGGAGTTGACCTTTGGCGGAAAGCTGAAGGTGATTGCTGATAGGCTGTCCCAATCAGTGGCGCCTGCACAATCCAATCACGTTTGAGAGGGAAACAACAAATTGAGGGTTTCCGAGATTTTTCTTTTTCTTTTTTAGAAGTAACGGGTACTCACGGTTATGGATAGAAATGTAGTGGAGTAAAGAGTACAATATTTGCCTCTCAAATGTACTTGAGTAAAGTCATAAGTACTCCCCAAAAATGATACTCGAGTAAAGTACAGATCCCTCAAAATTGTACTTAAGTACTGTACTCAAGTAAATGTACTCCGTTACTGTCCGGCTCTGCTTTTTACACCTAGTCGAAGTGCTCCCAGTGCTATTCCGCCATACACTACAGTTATCCTTTTTACCCGCTTAGAAAAGCGCCACGTTTTATTTTGTGTCACCATACTTGGTCGTGTAACTGTATTTAAATAGGGAAAACGTGGAGGTGTTTGGTCGCTTCTAGCTTCATTTCTGTTTGGTCCCTAATGAATGATCTGGGCTAAGCTAAGTGCTATCAAACTGTCGCCGCGCGCCAGAGCGATTGAGTGCACGCACTGAGATGAGAGAGGTATGCATCAACTCATCTTAGTTAAGGGAATAACAGTTTAATATGAAAAAATGGTGAAGTATCCCTTTAAGGGAGTTGGGCAAAATAAGAATCTCATTGTAGGGTATAAACCACTGTGTTTCTTCTGTGCATAGACAATAAACGTCTTGAATCTGAATCTTACCTTCAGAGGGAGGTACACTCTCACTTACTGTGGACGACACAAATGACACTGATCCTGTTGAAAACAATTTAACAAGTTACTTTTGTCACAGGAAAATATACATTTTATCAGCAGTGACTATGAATTGAGTTAACATACCAAAGTCTCCCATGTCATGGTCTTGCTCTGTGGTTGTAGAGTCAGAAACCATAGGCTCCACAGTTCCAAGCTCTGATGCGGTGAGATCTGTGTTGCTGTCATCAGATTCGCTCCCACTGTCTTCAGCATCACTTAACGCAATCTCATCTGGAAAATGGCATTAGTAAAACTCAGAGGTGTAAAGAGTACTTGAAAACCATACTTGAGTAAAAAGACAGATACCTTGCAGCATAAATTACTCTATTACAAGTTACCAATACGAGTAAAAGTGATTAACAATACTTTAGTATTTTACTTCTACTAAATCTAGGCTCAAAGATGCACTAGTCCTTGACACCTGAGACAGGCAGGTGAAAATAAGAAACAATTGATTTGTAAAATGAGAAGTCATGTTTATTTTCTAAAATCTAAATAAAACTGAACACCTCAATAGTCTAATAAATCAGGGTCGACACAACAGCCTCTTAAAGGGATTGTTCACCCAAAAATGAAAATTCTGTCTTCATGTAGTCAACCTCAAGTTGTTCCAAACCTGTATTTCTTTGTTCTGCTGTACACATAGATAGATATTTTATATATTTTTAACCAAGCAGATCTTGCCAGCCATTGACTAGTACAGCAGAACAAAGACAAGTTTGGAACAACCTGAGGGTGAGTAAATTATGACAATTTTCATTTTTGGGTGAACTATCTATTTAAACGTCTACAAACTCTCAAGTCTCAGTTAAGCTCAAGTGCACAAAAAGGCCACACGTAAACCAATATCCTTCAAAAAGGCCTTGTCAATATGGTGGATAAAAAAAAATTATGTTAAGTCAAATTAAATAGTCAAAGTCTACTTGCACTGGATGTGCTGGTTTTGGACTCATCACTGGCTGCAGTCCTGACTTCATCTAAATCAAACGTCTGCGATTTAGCACCTACTAATGCACTCGCATTCATGTAAAGTAGACTTGTTGACAAGTTTGGGTGAGTAAGGGCAAAACGCACAAGATATAGTTCAGTCAATGCCACTTAGATGGAAATATCACTTCTTTATAGCAAAAACAAACTGCTGCAGAAAAAGTTAGGTGCCATGCAAAATGTAATTTGTAATTGCATAACTTTTTGGCTACTTTGTAGTTGTACTGTTACTAATTACATTTACTCAAATAGTTTACAGCTCTGGTAAAACTCTCATAAATAGCTGGACATAAAAATCTGTGGTTGAAATAGCCACATCAAATAAGGAAAAGATAGTACTTGGTTTTGTACTTGCCACTTTTTGCAAAGTAACTATTTTTACTTGAGTAGTTTTGAGCTATTATACCTGCGTTTATGTTTAATGTGGTCCATGAGCACATAAGATAAATGATTACACAATCTGATATTAGGTTCATATTTAAAGTAATTCGACTGCACCTACACAAACATAATTTTGAATTACTGTCCAGCCATACTGTAGACTTAAGTTTATATTTCTGAATAGTAGTCCTCGACTCATACTTGGACATGAAAGGTGATTTTTTTTTTTCTTGGAAAGGGATGCTGACTACGCCAAGTCTAGATGATTATAAATTAACATTCAAAGGAAAAAACAAAAACTCAGATAATATCTACAAGGGCTAATTTCTGTACAAACCTTCAATTTCAATCTCATCCAGTGACTTCCCCTGCATGCTGGAAAGGTTTCCTTTCTCCATTGACAAAAGGAGTTTGGAAATCTTAGCCAGTTGTGTTGTGGGAACTGGTAATCTGTAGAAGTCGCGGTGAACACGGATGTCGTGACCCAGGAAATCTGCAACCTGATCAAGTTCATTGTGTTTTAAATTAAGGACTTGTGAGAGTGTGGCAACATGTTTCCTGAGTTGCGTTGACCTAAGGTACTCAGGGTGCTTTGCTCCACACTGGCTTGCATGAACATGCAAACAATCATGTCCTCTGTAGTGGCTCATTGACGTTGGTCTTGCAAACAGGAAGACATTTATGGCACAAATGCCACATTCAGTTCTTCTACTGGCAAGTAGTGACAAAGCATATTCTGACTCTGAATCAGGTATGTATTCCTTGTCAGACATGTCCTCAGCATCATCAGATGATATTTGGTCCAATTCTGGATGTGGAATTTTGTCCTGATCTGACAGCAGTTCATCCTCAGAAGCCTTAGGAGACTGCTGCGCCTGAATTGGTGAGAAAGCAAATTATTTGACATGGTGATTGAATCTTATAGCCAGTTCAAGTTCAACACTCACTTAGTAGATACTCACCTGTGCTGTGCTGTTAAAGTCATCTCTTTTAATTTGCTTGAGGCAGGATTTATGCCAGACCCCTGAACAAACTGGAACACATTTGAGTAAAATAATGTTAACACTGCAGGTCTATTTAAGTGGTTAGAGCACAACACATTACACTCTATACTAATTCACTAAATATCTAACCTGTGCATCGATAGCCAAGCCACTTGAAGGAAGATACGGGTCCCACACAACGAACACACTTGTCCAAGGAGGATACTGTTGCGCACACAAGGCGGTGTTTTTGACACTGTTGGCGAAAAATTTAATTGTAGTATTTATTTATGCCACATAGTTTGGACAAAGATATTTTATATTTACGCCACATAGTTTGGACAGAAAGATATTTCATATTTACATGTCGATATCCAATCATTTTAAATCCAATACCAATGTGACATTTAATTTACCTCATACATATGATTACCCTTTTATTGCATTTTGTTATTTATAGCGTATCTTATTTATATGCAGCTTATTTAAAGCATATCCTATATGAAGATATACCTTCTTCATATTTTTAAATTGTAGATGGGGAATATGTAGTTAGCCTCAGTGCCAGGAGCTGACTTCTTGTAGCCCAGTATAACTAATAGGGTGCCTATCCATTACATGTAACCAAACATCTTAGAATTCACATTTAACCAACATACAGATCCAATGCAGGCAGTCCAAGTGTTCTTAAAAACCAAAGTGACGCCTCTGGGGACGGGACCCTCTAAACTGTATGGACCTCCCAAGTCATATTTGGGTGGGGTTCAGTGTTAGATACACATACACTCAGATATTATACTGACTGTCCTTCCATTCCATTGTCCACATAAAGCATGTTCTACTCAGGTGACTACACACACACACACTCAGATATTATACTGACTGTCCTTCCATTCCATTGTCCACATAAAGCATGTTCTACTCAGGCGACTGTCCACATAAAGCATGTTCTACTCAGGTGACTACACACACACACACATACACATACACTCAGATATTATACTGACTGTCCTTCCATTCCATTGTCCACATAAAGCATGTTCTACTCAGGCGACTGTCCACATAAAGCATGTTCTACTCAGGTGACTACACACACACACACATACACATATATTGAAATAGGTTGACAGATTTAACATTTTGCCACAAATAAGTTGTACATCAAATTTAATTTACCTCTCCAACCTTGGTGAGTGGGCCGAGCTCTGGACTAGTCTGATTCGGGTGGCTGACGGCTGTATGGGTGCACTTGCTCTCAGTGGTCAGCTGTAGAAGATCAAACAGAGACAAAGGACAATAAAGAGAAAGTCCTGGGAGCGTGATACTAGAGAGGACATTTGACATCTGAATAAAAAAAGAAACCATTCTAGTGTTGACAGAAAGACAGAGGAAAACCTTGCTTTAAAACTCACTGACAACTTTTCTGATATTAACAATCAAGTGCAAGATATTAATAAAAATCTATCTTTTGTGAGGACATACCTCTTCAGTATCATCAGTTGTGGAAGGGGGATTTGTGGTACAACACATCTTTGGAGACATTTCATCATCAAGGCCCTGTAAAAAGGAAAAAACAAACAAAAAATATTGTAGACCGTGGATTATGAAAACTACACTGATGAACACATTTGTGTTCACCGCGACTTCTACAGATTACCAGTTCCCACAACACAACTGGCTAAGATTTCCAAACTCCTTTTGTCAATGGAGAAAGGAAACCTTTCCAGCATGCAGGGGAAGTCACTGGATGAGATTGAAATTGAAGGTTTGTGCAGAAATTAGCCCTTGTAGATATTATCTGAGTTTTTGTTTTTTCCTTTGAATGTTTGAATGCAGCTTATTTAAAGCATATCCTATATGAAGATATACCTTCTTCATATTTTTAAATTGTAGATGGAGAATTTGTGGTTAGCCTCAGTGCCTGGAGCTGACTTCATGTAGCCCAGTATAACTAATAAGGTGCCTATCCATTACATGTAACCAAACAACTTAGCATTCACATTAAACCAACATACAGATCCAATGCAGGCAGTCTTAAAAACCAAAGTGACGCCTCTGGGGACGGGACCCTCTAAACTGTATGGACCTCCCAAGTCATGTTTGGGTGGGGTTCAGTGTTAGATACACACACTCAGATATTATACTGACTGAAGCTTGAAAAAGCATGTTTAGACAATGTCTTTCCATTCCATTGTCCACATAAAGCATGTTCTACTCAGGTGACTACACACACACACACACACACACACACACATACACATATATATTGAAATAGGTTGGCAGATTTAACATTTTGCCACAAATAAGTTGTACATGAGATTTAATTTACCTCTCCAACCTTGGTGAGTGGGCCGAGCTCTGGACTAGTCTGATTCGGGTGGCTGACGGCTGTATGGCTGCACTTGCTCTCAGTGGTCAGCTGTAGAAGATGAAACAGAGACAAAGGACAATAAAGAGAAAGTCCTGGGAACGTGACACTAGAGAGGACATTTGACATCTGAATAAAAAAAAAACAACCATTCTAGTGTTGACAGAAAGACACAGGAAAACCTTGCTTTAAAACTCACTGACAACTTCTTTGATATTAACAATCAAGTGCAAGACATTAATAAAAATCTATCTTTTGTGAGGACATACCTCTTCAGTATCATCAGTTGTGGATGGGGGATTTGTGGTACAACACATCTTTGGAGACATTTCATCATCAAGGCCCTGTAAAAAAGAATAAACAACAAAAAAAGATCAATTATAATAAATATCTTGAAGACAAGATGTTCCCTGTGTAGCATTCAGTGAAAAGATATCATGGCTGTATTTCAGTGAGTGTTTTGTGGAAAACATGTAGTCTCTGAAACGGTTCTTTAGTCACTGAACAGGCCACATGACTACAGTCTGTAGACTATGAAAACTACACTGATGAATACAGCATTTGATTACTTTGTTGTTTATCTATTGTCAGCCAACTTCGTAGAATGATTGCACTTCTAGAATAATTGACTAAGCTTTTACATGGAGTGAGGTGTTAGTCCTTTTATAGTTCTTAGATTTGCTATGATTCTTTTAAATGACATCTTGTCATGAATTTTCGTCAGTGCTGTTGAATGGGTGCCTTTCCATTACATGTAACCAAACAACTTAGCATTCACATTAAACCAACATACAGATCCAATGCAGGCAGTCCAAGTGTTCTTAAAAACCAAAGTGATGCCTCTGGGGACGGGACCCTCTAAACTGTATGGACCTCCCAAGTCATGTTTGGGTGGGGTTCAGTGTTTGATACACATACACTCAGATATTATACTGACTGAAGCTTGAAAAAGCATGTTTAGACAATGTCCTTCCATTCCATTGTCCACATAAAGCATGTTCTACTCAGGCGACTACACACACACACACATACACTCAGATATTATACTGACTGTCCTTCCATTCCATTGTCCACATAAAGCATGTTCTACTCAGGCGCCTGTCCACATAAAGCATGTTCTACTCAGGTGACTACACACACACACACACACACATACACTCAGATATTATACTGACTGTCCTTCCATTCCATTGTCCACATAAAGCATGTTCTACTCAGGCGACTGTCCACATAAAGCATGTTCTACTCAGGTGACTACACACACACACACACACACATACACTCAGATATTATACTGACTGTCCTTCCATTCCATTGTCCACATAAAGCATGTTCTACTCAGGCGACTGTCCACATAAAGCATGTTCTACTCAGGTGACTACACACACACACACACATATATTGAAATAGGTTGGCATATTTAACATTTTGCCACAAATAAGTTGTACATCAAATTTAATTTACCTCTCCAACCTTGGTGAGTGGGCCGAGCTCTGGACTAGTCTGATTCGGGTGGCTGACGGCTGTATGGGTGCACTTGCTCTCAGTGGTCAGCTGTAGAAGATCAAACAGAGACAAAGGACAATAAAGAGAAAGTCCTGGGAGCGTGACACTAGAGAGGACATTTGACATCTGAATAAAAAAAGAAACCATTCTAGTGTTGACAGAAAGACAGAGGAAAACCTTGCTTTAAAACTCACTGACAACTTTTCTGATATTAACAATCAAGTGCAAGACATTAATAAAAATCTATCTTTTGTGAGGACATACCTCTTCAGTATCATCAGTTGTGGATGGGGGATTTGTGGTACAACACATCTTTGGAGACATTTCATCATCAAGGCCCTGTATAAAAAAAAAAAATATATATATATATTGTAGACCGTGGATTATGAAAACTACACTCTGATGAACACAGCATTTGATGACTTCATTGTTTTTGTTCTTACATTCTGTAATGGTCAGTATCATCTATGGTGTGCTGGTTAGGTGGTGCTAACAAAAGCTATAAAAATCATGTTCCACCTGAAGCTTGATGGAAAATGTACAGTGTTTTGGTATGTGAAATGTTCTATGGTTAAAGCATTTCTTATATGAGAACTAACAATTTCACAAAGTTAGTTAAATAAAGTCAAGAATATAAAAACACTGTTTTTAACTTTTTTTTTTTTTAAATAACACTCTACACACAGCATGTTTTGTATATTGATCATTGTGGTTGGTTACTATGGTACCAATTAATTTATCTTACAGGTTTAGTACACTAACAGAACATCATAAACACATTACATTTATTTAATGGCCTGAAAGTACTCATATTAATGATATCACAGCCTTCCTGTGTCACTGCAACTTCATATTTAAACAAAATAATGTTGGGCTACTAAGAAAATATTTAATTCTATAAAACAAACACAATGTCTGTAGTAAAAGTTAAGGCTTTAACTAGCTTCGCCCTGCTCATTAAGCCATGCGGTAGCCACAGCTCAACTTAACCTAGCTAGCTTTCATTTTAAAAACAAAACTACCAAATTTGACCTGCTTGCAATGTTACTTCTGTCCTCATCTCTACCTGATGTCCTCCACCTCTTTAGCCCGAGGCTTAATGAGCAGGACATGTTGATAGCCACTCAAGCTAGCTCAGCTAATATTGTGGTAAATATATAGCATTTTACAGTAATTGTAAGTTACAAGTTACAATTTCTTGCAAATAGGAAACACTTCATGCAAAAATGCAACTATATGTATAAATATAATTATTACCTGTATGTATTTAATCCAGTAAACCCAACGACGTCGAGCTGACACTTCCGAGGTGTGGTCCATTAGGTATTTAATTAGCGACAGCTGGGCCATGTGCTGTGGGCGGAGCTTCCCGTCGACTTCTGTTTGTTACCGCCCACGTGCGCAAACCAGCCAATCACAAGACGGCCCGCCAAAATGCACCGTGTGTATCAGAAATGTGTATGAAACTGCAATATAAAACCCAGCTGTGGGGTCGCTGTTCTATACACTGGCATACACTCAAAATCAGGTCAAGTGGTAAATAAGGACTTTCAAAGAAAAAGAGAATTTATGTTGTTCAGACACTAACAAATGCAGTTACACTCTTTGATTTATGAGGACCTTGGCATAGTCCCCGTATTACCCTTAGGTCCGGGGAGCCCAGGTGAAATGTCCGGCGTGTTGTCCGTGTAAACCACATATCCCAACACACACACACACACACACACACACACACACACACACACACACACACACACACACACACACACACACACACACACACACACACACACACACACATATGGTTCAACATAAGTACAGACCTAAAATAAAACGCTAAGCCTGCAACACAGTCGCTAGTATGTAAACGTGAGAGCTTAGATGATGCATTGTGTGCATGTTGCCACTGTGCATACTTAAAATGTGTTTTTGTGTTACAGTTGCACAACAAAACATGAATAATGTGTAACTAAAGGTGTTTGTGTACAGTACTTGATGACAGTATGTTTCAGGTCTCAGTTCAATCAAAATATACAAGTGTTGAAAATGTTACTTGCTAAAATATGAACTACTCAATTTAATCTAGTTAAACTATAGTAAAAAAATTGTCAATTACAGTACATTGAAACTATCCAGTGTGACAGCATGTGAATTTGCACTAAGGCCTTGTTTACACCTGATATTAAGAAGCGCTTTGGACGGTCGGATCATAAGAGGAAGACGCTAAATACAGGTGTAAACAGGGTTTAAAAAGTTTTGAGCATGTCCACTTTTGCCCTCTTTCAGAGGTAGTCGAAAACACATTTGACCGGATTGCTTTCATAGTGTAAACGCTCATGTGGTCGAGTGTGTTCAAACAGACACAAAAGACCGTCTACTCTCCTTCTACTGATCTAATGAGTAACATTATGGGAAGAGCTCTAGCCAGACGGGATTTAAACTTTCTCGGCTGAAGTCCCAAGTTTGGTTTGAAGATGAAAAATGTACCAAGCTCAATGTTCTCTCACCATTCCTAATTTCTAACACACACTCACAGCGTTCGGTTTGCTCTTTTGCTTTTATGTGTTCTCACCCCTGATTTAGGGTGGCCATTTCAAAAACACCCAAAAGGAGGACACTTTGCGGCATTTAGTGAGGCATGAATAATTGCATAGGACTCTGGTGTACTCTGGTGTACTCAATGGCAACAGTGATTCTGAAATAGTCTATTCATTGCCAGACAATTTGATCTACGATATATCTTGATGTAGACCCATGTGTAACAGAAGAGGCAAAAAAGTGTTTGTTCACAGTATTTTTATCTATTCAAGACATTGTGATGTCTGTTTCAAAAACTGCCCACTGAGATGAAGCTGTCTTGAAAAGTGCATAGCGCCAGAAAACATAACATTTCTGGACTTCTGGAAATTACAGAAATACATAAATAAACAAATAATGAATGCGAAAAATAAATAAATACACATTTCAGTCCTTAACAAAGAATTTCCCCCTCTGCAGCTGCTCAGGTGACAATCATTTTAACCAATGATATATCAGATATTTATTTGACACCGCTTTCAGCCAATAATTTGTTTGACCAGAGACCTTCCGGCATTAGACACTATGCTGCTGTGTCCCAATAAAGATTCTAGAGCGGGGTTTTTTAGGCTGATTCAGTGCAAACTCCAAAAAGGAGGACAAATGAGTGTCCCGCGCAGCCTCAAGCCGGACACTCATTTGTCCTCCTTTTTGGACAGGGGGCTTAAAATCCGGACTGTCCGGACAAAATCTGGACATACGGCCACCCTACCCTGATTGCACGGATTATACACCGGCTAATGGGTTATTGTCGTGACCTTTGCTCTCTGCTTGAGGAATGAACCTGAAACCGTTGTGTTACCAGCCTAGATTACTAACCATTGGGCCACCAGCCACGACTCGACTTTGTTTACCTTTATAACTGGAATTGAAAGTGCCTTTCATTTGCTCAAAAGTGAGCCCATGATAAAGAGCAGAAAGACAACATAAAAACAAAACAGATAAAAGGAGGGTAAATATAGTCAAAATCACAGACAAGAAGCAGGCTGACTGATGTTATGACTGATGAGTTGTTTTTATGAAGAACAGAGCACTGCGGTGGCCTGTAATGAAAGCCTGAATCATGTTGTTTGATATTCGCCTCGGTTCATCTCTCAGGGTTTCATGTTCACAACAAACATTTCGCTTTTAATCCAGTTTGAAGAATCTCTACAATAACCCTAAGCTCACATCTGAAGTCAAACACTCTTAAAGGGCAAACGCCATGAGGGAGACATAACAGTCTTCATCTGCGTGTTATTATCTGCAGGACAGAAGTTTAAAGCCACTGAGGTAAATAACATGTATATGAAGATTACCTTCTGCCCAGGAGCTGCTGGTTCCCATTAAACACGACATGAAACGATATTCAAAAGGCATTTAACCTCCACAGCGTGACGCAGAATATCGAGTGGGAATGCAGGGCGGGGCCTGATTTTATCCATCGGGATTTGATTGGATCGTAAAGAGTAGGCTGTGATGTTATTGGTTAATATTATTGTTTCTTGCCCACAAAGTCATGATCAACTTAGCAGAAAAGAATATAGTTTAAAGAATTTTTATCTATCTATCCATCCATCCGTCCGTCCGTCCGTCCGTCCGTCCGTCCGTCCGTCCATCTATCTATCTATCTATCTATCTATCTATCTATCTATCTATCTATCTATCTATCTATCTATCTATCTATCTATCTATCTATCTATCTATCTATCTATCTATCTATCTATCCATCCATCCATCCATCCATCCATCCATCCATCCATCCATCCATCTATCCATCCATCTATCCTTCTATCCTTCTATCCATCTATCCATCTATCCATCTATCCATCCATCCATCCATCCATCCATCCATCCATCGTACATATGTACACAAATACATATGTTTATATATTATTACAAATCCTGTTTACAGGGGGGTTCAAATAGCATCTGGCCTTTTTTATCTTGGAAATATCATGCACAGATGAATTGTGAAAAAATAAAAGCACAGGAAATTTCTGAAGAAAGTAAATGGGATCAATTTTCATTTCTTGTTGCCTTTAAAGAGAATTACTGAGATGCTTCAGGTCATACTGCAAGACCAGAGAGAGTTCTCCAGTTTCAAACAGCACACAGACTTTAGCCAAGCCTGACTTTACTCCAGAGATGTTCAGGTTTCCATTCAACTCTGTGAATGTGCTCAGCGGAAGAGAGAGAGAGAGAGAGAGAGAGAGAGAGAGAGAGAAAGGGACAAAGCATACAGTATGTGGATGTGAGTTGGGAAACAACACACAGAACATAAAATGGTGCAAAACACGAAGCAAAACACCAAATCAAAGGACTCTGACAAACAGACTGCATGCTTTCACTCCCGTAGACGGCGAGGAACAGAGCGCAAGCGAGAGAATATGAAGCCAAAGATACTGCGAGACAAGAGATACGGACCCAGAAAACCAAAGCAAGAAAATGAAAGACAGAATAGACACTCACATGTAAACCCCTCCTCTCCCGTCCCTTTAGGCTGAACGGATAGCTGATATACTGAACCTTCAGAGAGAGGAAGGGGGGTATTAGACAAAATAATATGAATGTCAAACAAAAACAGCGAGATGTTATTTGGTGATGTGAGACCGAAATGCCTAAACAGAAGATCCGGTGTGAAGAGAGCATGAGAAACTGAACATGCAGATGGAAATTCCCGTGAAATCTCACCGACAGAGGGAAACAACATACTGTACCAACACATACCAGCTGGAAACATCTAACAGTCAGGCTCCCCTGGTGAGATGGTAATCAGGTAAACATGTGGTTATCACAATTTTGTCACACTTATTGTGGGAATACTAGTTTCAAACTGCAGCCAATCTACAATCTTTTCATGATGTAGAGCAGTTTAATTACAGACAAGCTGTAACTGACAAGCTGATAAAAATTTTTGTGGCCATATTCAACTACGCGAAAGTTTGGGGTCAGTACTTTAAAAAAAAAAAAAATTCAGCAAGGACATTAAAGCTGCCGAAAAAAAAAAATGTTTGATCATATTCAGTGTAATCGACACTATAATCCGACAGAACAACATAAATAAGTTGGTTTTTAAAAAAAACCCTGAGCTTCTAACTCCACCTGGAGCGTGTTATTTGTTTTGCAAAAATCCAGCGCTCCCGCTTCATCAGGTCCAATCAGCGCAGGGGGGTGTGAGATCTGACTGTCAATCACAGGTCGTGCACACGCCACAGATCCCCCCTCACTCGCGCACGTTAATATCACATGCACACGCCACGCCTGAAGTTCGCCTGGAGATTGCATGAAGCGTGATGGCGGAGAGAAAATCTACTAACAAGCTTCCAATTCCTCGGTTATTGCTATCTATGGATAGATTAGCCAGGGCAGCCTACCTCCGAGTCCATGGTGTTGATAGATGCTGAAGAGACGGACGCGTTCACAGAAAATCAGGTACACACGCACAGTGACGCACTGACGAGCACGACCTCGATGGGAGGGTGCTCGCTGGTAGTGGGGAGGGGCATGAGAGTTGTAAACATTCAAAATTTTGGCTAATCGACCCAATCTGCCAGACTTGCCGACGGCAGCTTTAAATTGACAGTAAAGACATTTATAATCTCACAAAAGATTTCTGTTTCAAATAAATGCTGCTCTATTTATCAAACAACCCTGAAAATGATGTATCACGATTTCCAAGCAGCACAACTAGTTTTTAACATTGACAACAAGAAATTATTGAGCAGCAAATCAGCATATTAGAATGATTTCTGAAGGATCATGTGACACTGCAGTAATGATGCTGAGAGACCACTGTGGCTATATTACTGAACCAATAATAAATGTGTTCAGCATTCGGTCACAAGTATTTGTGGATTTTCTAGACTATTTTAAACCGTAAAGGGAGCAGGATATATTAAAATTCAGCGTATGGCTTCGGCAGGCATGTACAATGATACTAAGCTGGGCAGAGAGTGCCTTAGTCCTACCCAGCTCTACAGCGCCCCACAATTATCCAATGTAAATATGTGGTGGAAAATGGAACTGCAGCGCGCTCTGATTGAGAGCCATTGGGGCAAATGTCAAACAGCCCCACTTATTTTCACGTTTCAGTGTGTAAACCTAACTCCAGACCAGGATGATATCAATCCACTTCAGCTATATTTCATTTCTCAAAAGCATTGTTGATCGGATCTGTCTGCTGCCTTCGACACGGTGAATCATCAGATCCTTCTGTCCACCCTCTCATCACTGGGCATCACAGGAACTTCACTCCACTGGTTTGAGTCCTATCTCACAGGTAGGTCCTTCAAGGTCGCATGGAGAGGCGAGGTATCCAGAGCACATCAGCTGACCACAGGGGTTCCCCAGGGTTCAGTTCTTGGTCCCCTCCTCTTCTCCATCTACACCACATCGCTGGGACACATCATACAGGCACACGGTTTTTCCTACCACTGCTATGCTGATGACACACAGCTCTTCCTCTCCTTTCAACCAGATGATCCCACAGTAGCTGCACGGGTCTCAAGCTGTCTGGCGGACATCTCCACATGGATGAAGGAACACCACCTGCAGCTCAACCTGGCAAAGACTGAGCTTCTCGTCCTCCCTGCCAATCCGTCTCTACAGCACGACTTCACCATCCAGCTAGAGTCATCATTAATCACCCCATCAAGATCGGTCAGAAATCTTGGAGTAACGTTTGATGACCAGCTGACCTTCACAGATCACATTTCAAAGACAGCTCGATCATGCAGGTTTGCACTGCACAACATCAGGAAGATCAGGCCTTTCCTAACTGAGCATGCAACACAACTTATCGTCCAGGCCCTGGTCATCTCTAGGCTTGACTACTGCAATGCCCTTCTGGCTGGACTCCCAGCATGTGCGACCAAACCCCTACAGATGATCCAGAATGCTGCAGCTCGTCTTGTCTTCAACGAGCCCAAGAGGGCCCACGTCACTCCTCTGTTCATCTCTCTGCACTGGCTACCTCTAGCTGCTCGCATCAAGTTCAAGGCACTGACGCTTGCTTACAGAACTATCACAGGCTCAGCTCCCTCCTACTTTCACTCACTCCTACGAGTCTACATCCCTACCAGACACCTACGATCGGTCAACGAGCGACGTCTCGTGGTTCCATCACAGAAAGCCACAAAATCACTTTCCAGAACATTCTCATTCACAGTTCCATGCTGGTGGAACGCTCTCCCCACCCTCATCCGGAATGCAGAATCCCTGACAACATTCAAAAAACAGCTGAAAACCAATCTCTTCCGTGAGCACTTAACCATATAAAAAAATAAAAATAAAAAAAAAAATAAAAAAATAAAAATAAAAAAAAATAAAAAAAAGTTCATGACCCCTTTAAGCCTACGATGCTTTTAGGAAAGGCAGCCCAGTTGGCATGTCTGTTCTTCGTATCAAATTAATGAAAGTTTAAACATGCCAATGTGAAAGCCTTATGTTGTGTTGTTTTATGTTTGTTCTGAGAATAGATATTTTCTTTTCCTCACCTCTAAAACGACACTCGGAGGCAATAAATACTACATTAAGGCAATACTATTCATGCGTGCCTGTCGATCAACATTAGAGCACCACCCTTAGACATTAGACCTGCGTAAAAGTGTGTCTGCATGTGTCAGCAATTACAATATAAAGCTTACTAAATGTTTATCACGAACTAGCACTAAGACCCAGAATCTGCCCTACCTACATTTACACTCAGGAGCCGCTACCGTTGAGAGACTTGAGTTGAGTGGGGTTAAATGGATTGTGCCTGCTCAACTTTTAAGGGGAAGAACTTTTTAAAGTTTAAACTTTATTGAGGAAGTGCCTGCGGGGAGAGAGAGAGAGAGAGAGAGAGAGAGAGAGACATGAGGTCCATTACACAACACAAAACAGAGGAGATTGCCTCTCTCTCTCTCTCTCTCTCTCTCTCTCTCAGCTCACTGCTCTAAACACCAGCAGACAAATTAAACTGCCACGCTGATGGCTCATGATTACATACATTCATGTCACCTGTCAGTTCTGTAGAGACGATCAAACCACTAGTTTCTCAAAGATTCTCAACACCAATTTGTACAGTGTCCATTGTAACAGTGATTGAAACAAATGAAATGCCATGTTTATGTGCTTTATTACACACAGAAGCAATACACAAATCCACTAATGGCATTAAAGTCAACAAGAAACAACATTAGCAATTTACTTTTTGTAATGTGACGTATTTCAGAGTCGCCATGTTAACTTGCATTAAAGGACTGTGTTTAACTACGGTCTGCAACCAACAACAACAGCCTAAACAGATGATGACAATAACCAATAATCCACATGGCCTTGGTGAAATCAGCTGAAAAGGAAAGTAATTCAGAGGCGGAGAAAGTTTTATGCAAGATTCTGTAGACAACCTTTTTTTTTTTTTTTTTTTTTTTTTTATGAACTGATTATTACTTTATTTTCAATTTGGCTGTTAACTGTTTTTTTTTTTGTTTTTTTTTAGGTTTATTGGTTACTATTTAGTGTAAATGTACTGTATGTGCTTATTGAATTTTAGTCATGTTTTTGTTAATCTTGATTTCTCACAACTTGTGTGCTTTTTTCTGGGTGAGATGTCGTGTAGCCGTGCACAGAAGACCAAACGGCCAAGGTCAAGATTTTCGTTAAATAATAATTAAATTTCATATCATAAACCCCCAGAACACTTGGAATATACAACACGTGCCAGAAGGGATAATTCTGTGATACTTTTGTGCTTTTTTAAAAAAAGACGTGCTTTTTTTTTTTTTTTTTTTTTTTACAATTTCGCATTATTTGAAATAAAGCTGAAATAAAAAATAAAATATAAATATCAGATGAAAAACTTAAACTTAAAAAAAGCTTCAACGAAAATTAGAAATGTTGACTTGGCAACTAACAAAAAACAAAAACAAATAAATAAATATAAATTAAAGTTAAATAGAAGTATTAAAATTAAATAATAAAAGCACATAACAAAATTACTAAAACCTAAAATGAAAATGAAAACTGAAAATATATTAAATTAAAGCTAATAAAGTTTATTTATTAGGTTTAGGGGTAGGGGAATATACAGTTTGTACAGTATAAGAATCATTATTATGTCTATGGAAAGTCCCCATAAAACATGAAAACACAATGTGTGTGTGTGTGTGTATGTGTTTGTGTGTGTGGTCCTGGTAATCCCCAAGTTATGTCCTCACAAAGATGGCAACATCCGAAATCATTATCCTTGTGGGGACATTTGTTGGTCCCTGTGTGTGTGTGTGTGTGTGTGTGTGTGTGTGTGTGTGTGTGTGTGTGTGTGTGTGTGTGTGTGTGTGAGAGAGAGTGCACTCACTCTGTAGGCAGAGTCCATCAGTGCAGTTCTGCGACAGTAGCGTGACTCCGTCACAGTCTTCTCCTCCGTTCTGGGGTGCCGGGGCGTTACACTCTCTCTTCCTCCACTGTGTGCACTCTGTGTTACACGCCGACCACTTGCTCCATTCACCCCACTCGCCATCAACTAAACACACACCAGAAACAACAGAAACAAGAATTAAAAATACTGTGATACACACTGATTATTTTTATTAAGGAGGCAATATTGTATAATTTTATTATATTCCTCTTCCATTAAAATGTTATGGTCAAGGTAGTTTTAAATGCTATAATTAACATTTTATATGTTATGTTTATATATATATATATATATATATAAAAAAAATTTTTTTTTAAATAAATAAATTAAATTAAATAAAAATTAAATAAATAAATAAAATATGTTATGACTGGCTAAGCTCTTTGCATGTGAAATGAGTAACAAAGCATTGGCAATGGACTGCCTCGTGCATGTTGCACACAAAAATGTAACTACACCAAAATAATAAAAATAAATAAATAAAATAAAATAAAATAAAATAAAATAAAATAAAATAAAATAAAATAAAATAAAATAAAATAAAATAAAATAAAATAAAATAAAATAAAATAAAATAAAATAAAATAAAATAAAATAAAATAAAATAAAATAAAATTAAATAAAATTAAATAAAATTAAATAAAATTAAATACAATTAAATACAATTAAATTTATTTAAATTAAAAGCATTTTCCGTTCATGGCTCTGCTGTGGTCTGGTTCCCAGCCTGTCTCTGGATTCTGTCACAGGGAGTAAGTGCACTGCTGTATATGGGTCAGTCATTAGCGTCTGACTTTGGCATCTCTCCTGCTGGGTTCAGATGCTTTAATCTCACCTGCTTCACAGTGAACTGACTCTCACCGGCAGGAGGGAATGGAAATGTGTTCGGCCCTTAGGGGCCCCAAGGGGCCAAAGTATAGGGGAAGAGTCTGGCTTGAAAGCTGAACTGATGGGCCTGGAAAAGATGCATTTGTCTGATACTATCAAGAGGTGAAGAACTCAGACTGGACTGGAAAAGAATGAAGTTTTTATGAAAGGAATTCCTCACTTGTAATTCAATAGTCTCAGAGTGAATTTTCCATCCTTCTGATTATGGAAGGAATTTTTCATTTGGAAGTCACTTTGGATAAAAGCGACTGCCAAATGAATAAATGTCAATGTGGGAAAAAATCGGACATAAATTCCCTATCATGTTTCTTTCAGGCTTAAGAACGGACCTCGCTGTATGTTTACGTCATGACGGAAATACTGTAATTAGTTTCAGAAGAGTATCGTGATTACAAACTCAGAGCTCTATGAAAACTTCCACATGTCATGCAGTGCTGTTATTTTTAACCACAACTATAACTAAAACTATTCAAATTGTATTTTGTAATTGAAATAAAGCTGAAATAAAATAAAATATTAGATGGATTTTTTTTATCTATAACTAAAACTATTAAAATTGTATTTCTTAATTGAAATAAAGCTGGAAAAAAAATATTAGATGGATTTTTAAAATCTATAACTAAAACTATTAAAATTGCATTTGATAATTGAAATAAAATAAAATATTAAATGTTGTTTTTAACTATAACTAAAACTATTAAAATTTTATTTGTTAACTGAAATAAAGCTTAAATAAAATAAAATATTCTATATAATTTTTTTAACCTAAACTTAAATAAAAATTTGAAATGGTTCCTTGTAAACTAAATATAATAAGCAAGTACAAAAGTTAGTAAAGTACAAACATTACAAGAACAGAAGAATAAAAGAAATATAAAAATGACTAAAACTTAAAATAAAACTCAAATGAAAACTGAAAATAGAATAAAAGCTAAATCAAAATATTAATAAATACAATAATATAATATAAATAATAGCACTGTTGTGATTATTGTGACATCATATAAAAAATTTATAGATAATTTTTTATATTTAATCTTATCGTATTTTTTATACTGTTTGATAAGTCACTATATATATCACTAAGTACAAAGCATGTTTATAAAAAAAATTTTTTTTAATAATTTTTTACTTCAAAGAATATAATCATTCTAATTTTTTTAAACAATGATGAATCTTTGATGAATCATTCATTACAAACTAATTTAATAGTTTCACCACTTTTGTCAGCCATTTTGAATTTATGTTGTCATAAATAACAAACACAATCTCATTTAGAGGACTTTCGTGCAGAATTATGGGTGATGGTCAGGGTAACAACACAAACACAAACAAAAATAAGGCTGTTAGAGACAGAAGTACAGGTCAATACCTTGTGCCAATGTCACGTGATAAGCATTTTTTACAATTTCACGACTCACGACTTGCACTTCTGTCTCATTTCTGTCCATGTGAAATTAAACGTGGCATCTTCTTGGTACCTGTGCACACTGATGTGCAGGAGATTTTTTGGATGGCCAGTCCATCACACGGCGATCCCCCGTTCAGAGGCGCGGGATTGGTGCAGCTACGGGTTCGTTTCTGAAGGCCCCGCCCACAGCGACTGTTACACGTCGACCACTCGGTCCATGTGGACCAGCCTCCGTTCACTGTGGACACAAACACACGGACACAATCACATCTGTGCTGGATTCATACCTCTCATTTCACTCCACACTCACTTTCTTCTCACATAATCATTTCAGCCCAAATCAATATTTCATGTCTATTTGCTCTTTTATTTGGTAAGCAGCCGTGTTATGTGCACGGTAATATTACACTGCAAAATAAACTCATTATTTTGCGAAAATGAACGACTGCCTGTACATTATCCCTTACTCGTGTATAGTCAGTCAGCGCAGGTAATATTCCTTTTGCTGCTGATTTCAAAGTTTAATTTAATTTTTTCCCCCCAAAAAAACCTGGGGTTTATCTGTCTGGAAACACGACTCCCCTGTAAACTCTTTCATCTGAAATCCACTTGCTGTTGTTTAAAATAAAGAAACTCTTTCTCTGAATTGTTTTGCACTTATTCTGCGGCACTGGTAATATTGTAGGGCTCCATGTGATTTATCGCAGATATTTTCATTTTCATTGAATTTTGCATCTTTTCCAAGTCACCTTGAAAAGCGTCCGCTAAATTAATAAATATAAATGTAATAAAAGACTTTCTGCACTCTTGCTACAAGAGTCAAGGAAAGATTTTTCATGCATTGCAAAACTGTTCCCTATAGAAAAAAGCAGACTTTAAAGATACACTTAGCATGGAAAATACAATATTGATGAGGTAATAAACGACAAATCTCTCTCTCTCTCTCTCTCTCTCTCTCTCTCTCTCTCTCTCTCTTTCTCTCTCTCTCTCTATATATATATAATTGATTAAATATGATGTTGCTATTACTGTTTATTATTATTTTAATTACATATATAAATATTATTTAATTTATTAAATTACTGCAAATGTGGTAAGAAAAATAACACGTTTCTCCTTTGAATTAAGTTTATTTTACCAGATAATTTTGATGCAACTTTCAGAAAACAAGGCGTAATACCTAAAGTCAGTGTGCATATCAAGTAATAATGTTTAAGAATGTTTATATATTTGTACTGGAAAACAAAAGACAAAAGAAACTGAGTAAGAAGATATATATTTTTTTGCAGTGTGTGCTGTGAGCAGCTGTGTTTGGTATGTGAGAGTTTAAATTCTAGAAGACGGATCCTTTTACCTTCTCACACACACACACACACACACACACACACACACACACACACACACACACACACACACACACACACACACACACACACACACACACACACACACACACACACACACACACACACACACACACACACACACACACACACACACACACACACATTAACTCTTCTGTTGTGTTGTTGAGAGGTGATACTCTTCCCATCCGAGTCTTCCGGAGAAAGACACAGAAGCTCTTAAACTCTTAAACTGTGTCACTCCCTCTGCTGCTATTAACTTACCGCACTCCCCTCACACACTTTCCACAGCTGTGTGTGTGACTTTGGGTTCATGTGAGGAAGTAGATTAGCTGTAAGTAGATTCCTCCCTTTCCTTCCCATCTTTCTCATTTCAGAGTTATGAGGCCATACAGCCAAAAGAGTTCTCACTCCAGTGCCCTCATTTGAGGACCTCTCTCTCTCTCTCTCTCTCTCTGAAAATTTTTACATTTTGTGAAGTTAACGTGTGATTCTCACCCATGCAAAAACTCGCCACTCACCACACCTGCCTGACTGGCAAAGGATGCCAAAGTTGTTCGGGTTTTGTTCAAATCCTTAAAGGAATAGTTCACCACAAAATAAAAAAATTCAAAATATGCCTTACAGGCTTGGAACAAAATGAGACGATATATGCAAAATGGCTAAATGTAAATGAGTAAATTATTTCTGAATTTCAATATATATTTTTTTTGGGGGGTGAACTAGCCCTTTAAAGCTAAGCAAGAGCAACAATGATGGTTTAAAAACACCACTTAAAACCTACAGAAACAAATCACACACACACACTGACACACTTTTTTTCTTTTTTTTTTTGAGCTAAAGCTAACTCATCGCCCAGTATTAGCAGGCTGATCTCAAGCGTGACATCGCTCAGAAAGACCAAACCCCAAAACACTGAGTCACTAAATCCACTTTGATGAGGAAGAGAGGATGACAGGAACAAGCACCAGAGAAAAATCATTTCTTAAACATCAGACACCATCTAAGACATGCCTACCCACCCCCACACACACACACACACACACACACACAGACACACACACACACACACACACACACACACACACACACACACACACACACACACACACACACACACACACACACACACACACACACACACACACACACACACACACACACACACACACACACACACACACACACAGTCTCGCTTTGAGAGACCTTTAATCAGTGAAGATTACCAATGAAAACAGGGAAGGACACCAAAGCAGCCAAAACCCCACGAGGGATGAAAGTGCACTTCCAGCAATCACTGCTCTACCTCAGATTGATGCACCCTAACAAGGGATCTACGAACCATTAGACTGATTTGTAAAGGTAAAACCAAGTCAATTTTATTATATCCAAGTGAAAACCATTGAGAATGCCTCTTAAATTGCAATGAAGTTCTTGAATTTGAGTTGAGGTACTGTAGCAAACAGGACGTGGAATTGCAATTCAAACCAGAATGAAAGTAGAATTTCAAATAAATTCATTTAACAGAATTTTTATGTAAAAAAATCAAAGGTTGTTGAGACAGTCCTGCAATGTTGGCCTGATAAAGCTTTGTTCAAAAGTTAAAAAGCTTCTTTTTTTTTTTTTTTACTTAAAGGGATAGTTCACCCAAAAATAAAATTCTGTCATCATTTACCCTCAAGTTGTTCCAAACGAGAGCTTAGATTCTCTGCCCGAGGGCCGGGTCGGGCCGATATTTCCCGCCACTATCCTCGGGCCGGGCCCTTGATCAAGCATTTGTGTTTTTTACTTCATTACTTTATTAGCCTAATTGGGTGGACAATGCAACACGTCACGTGTCGTGGGCAGCGTCTCCTCCACTCGCACGCACCACACCAGGCCTGTAGTGCTGTACTGTGTAGCTGAAGTGCAACACGGAGCTTGAAGATGTAAAGAAAAAAAGAAAAACTGGAGAATTAACTTTGAGCAAGTTTGGAGGAAAGTTGGAGGTATGGAACCATTTTAAAGGCTAACTTTCGCCAAAATGCAACCTAGGCTCTTTTTGTTAATCTACCAGAGGCAAACTTTCGTTTAAAAGCATAATTAGAATGCTAGGGGCACGACTATGATAGCATAATCGCTATTTTTAAAACACTAAGAAGGCTCGACACAACATGAAACTTTGATCGAAGTATCACCAGGGGCTCTACACATGAACTTTGAGGACATTGTTTGTGTACACAGAGTTTACTAAAAATAGTGATTTTGATGCTATCATAGTCGTGCCCCAATCACTCCCATTCAAAAGGCAATTTGACCGAAAAGGAAAATACGGTCAAACTTAAAAGTGGAGTTTCCATTCTAATTTCGCTTTTAAACGAAAGTTTGCCTCGGGAAGATTAACAAAAAGACCCTAGGTTGCATTTTGGCGAGAGTTATCCTTTAAACAAGTCGTGGGCAGTGACAACATATGTGTTGGCTTTGTCGAGTGTTCGTTTTTTTTTAAACGTTTCTTCATTCGGATCGATCTGCGATCCATTCATCCTTATTTCATTATTCATTAAGATAATTCTAAACAGATTTCTGTAGTTCAAACAACTGGGAATTGTAGTTGGGAACGTCAGTTATAACGGCCCACGTATTAAAAAATGGTCGGGCTCGGGCTCACAACGTGCACGGGCTCGGGTAGGGTCGGGCTTGATTTTTTTTTGCCCGATCTAAGCTCTATTCCAAACCTCTATGAATTCTTTCTTCTGCTGAACACAAAATATATTTTTTGGAGAATGGCAGAAACCAAACAGTTGATGGGCACCATTGACTTCCATATATGGGGGAAAAATACTAAAGTCAATGGGGTCCAACTTGAGAGTGAATAAATGATGACAGATGACAGTTCGATCGGAAATCCTGATTCGCTGCTCAGGAAAACATTTCTTATTATTTTCAATGTTGAAAATAGTTGTGCTGCTTTCTTTCTCTAACAGGAAAACAGACCAAAAAAATGGATGACTCATCTTGCACTACAAAATTCTATCCAATGAAATGCTCTTTAGACCATGAATGCCCCTCCCCCAGTAACAATTGTGACCGTTTAAAAATGATATTTCCAGATACTTCTCCAATTGTTCTCCATTTTATTTCATTGCTATATAAACATGTTATATATATTTTTTATATATTTTTATTTAGTACTCCAAGAAACTAAATGAGTATGTGACAGACTGCGTAAATATAGTAAATATATGAATATATAAACACGAGGAAAAATAAAATAAACAAAAATGAATGAATAAAATTACTTTGATAATGCATAGTAAAAATATATACATACGTATTCATATCATACATGTATATACACCTATATTTAAAGAAACTATACCTACATAATTATACATCTATGTGCATTACATACATTTACACACCCCATATACCCATACAAACACATTTATACTCATACACCTGCATGGCCACAAGTACTTGCATACTCATACAATATGCATACATACTATAACAACCCACATACCTTAATACGCCTCAATGAAAAATTAGTTAGCTAAGTGGGTAAAAAGAATATATGAATGGGAGAAAATTGCAAATGACACTTAACTTCTATCTCTAAGGATAATTCTTGTTCCCAGTAAATTTAACACTAACAAAAAAAAAAAAAGAAAAAAAAAAGGCGGTAACCAACTTTATTAACCTTATTGTTGGAAGCACTACAGTTCCTTGTTAAGATAAAACGATCGAGATATTAAAGAGATCTCATCAGTGATTGTTCATTCTTGTAGAACACAGAACATGCTAAAACATTTACAGATTCCAGAGAAATTCATTCAGAAAACATCAGGCCATTTTTGCCAAAACTGGTCCGGCACATCAGACACCTTCAGCGCAACATACTCACATATTCACCATAGCATCTGCACGACAAAATCATCAGTCAGGAGGACGAAACGGAAATATTACAACTACTGACTGCTTCACTGAAGTTCACAACTGCAAAAAGTTTGGAGTACAACAGATTTCATGCTCTAGGAATCTAGGTCAAGAAAGAGGCTGGCTCTGTGTTGCAGACGCAAAAACAGAACATTTTCTATCTTTCAAAAGGATGACAAGCCATTAAACGCTCAGCAGTGCGAGAGAGATGCGCTCGACTCTTTGACTGAGTGTTTTACAGATGCAGGAGTAATTGATACGTGTGCAAGTGCAGTGACACGCGTGACGGATGCTAAAAACTCATGCACACACACTCACACAGGTCCTGTCAGAGTGATAATCAGCGGGTGGTGCTGAGACTTTATCAACACATGTGTGTTTGTTGTGTGTGAGGGGGTATATAAGGGTGCACATTTTTCCAAGGTCCGCCTCATAATTACAACAGTGATTAAAACACAATATGCTTGTTTTACTGGTGCAAAAATATGTAAATATGCACTTTTTAATAATACAGCACAATTTTATAATTTACATTCTTTTCCAGAAAATAAGTTGCACCTCAGTATGTCAACAGGGTGAAATGTAAGTTGTAAAAAAAAAAAAAAAAAACACGCATGTAAACACCTTAATCTCATAATTACCACTCCGACCAAAGTGCGCATGAGCTTGGTTCTACACAGATGCCGTGTGTGTTGTTCACACAACTCCATGAATGAACTCCGTGACATTATTCTGAAGTTTTCTCTTCTTTATGCAAAGTTCTGTACATGAACTTGGACTATGAATCACCCCTAAAACACACCATATAGCAATTCATCACAGCTGGAGCTGGTATTATGAGGAATGTCAAGTACAATGGAAAGTACGCAGCATAGAAAAGAGGTGAAAGCACTTTCCACAAATGAAGGCTTGACTCTTTGTAAAAAATCAGTTTTTAAACAAAGAGCGAGTGAAAGGAGGTGCTTAAACATCAGAAAATCTCATTCGTCCACATCAGGAGGTCAAGATATCATTTTTACATTTTCTGCTAAAATATACTTAACAGTAAAACTCATATCAATTCTGGGAAAATTGAATGAGGCTTTTCACTTCCCGTCAAGTTTTAGGGAGGATTAAGTCAAATAGATTTTTTTTTAATATAAAGTTTTAGTATAAAGAGAGATATAATGGCAAAAAGGAAGGATAGCACACATAAGAAAATGAGCTACAAAACAACATTTGAATGGAGTTTGTTCAAGCAGTTTTCGTTAAATTAATTGCTGAAAGGTGGTGAAAAGAAAAAGAAGAAAAATTTTGCAAGCACTGTAATGATGCGTTCACACCATGTCGAAATTACAGTAATTATGAGTTTCCAGCTAGTAAAAAAAGGTTTATTCATGTCTTCGTCAAACTTATAATTACAAGCTGGAAACTTTTTAATTAATTTTATGAAAGCTCTTCTCCCAATTGACCGTGGTCAAGTCTGCACAAAAAATAAAAAAATAAAATAAAATCCTCAATTGCTCATAAGTCACTGGTTACAAACATGTTTTTTCCTTTTAAAGTAAGCATGAAAAATAAAATTCTATCTATTTTTTAAATGCAAATTATAGATCTTATTGTGAATCTGTGCAAAATGTTAAATGTTTAATTTTTCTTTTGACCTTGTAATGTCGTGATGTTCTGGTGAAAACGAGTTAACGACAGACTTCTGTCTGTTGACGTATATGCAGATAGTCAAGAGTCCAAAGCTATTTTATCATAGCAACATTAGCAACTTTATCATAGAAACATTAGAATGCAAATGTCACAAAAGTAACAAAAAAGGTGAAAAATGTTTCTGTATATAATTCTGTAAATGATCCCAACAATAAAACTGTAAAATAAATGTACAAATAAATTAATTTACATAAAAATAATATTAAATTAATAAATACTACAAAATAAATAAATATTTAATTGAAAAAATTTAAAAATTAAATAAATTTAAAAAAATTAAAACACACAAATGAAACATAAAAAAATCCATATGTGTGGTTGAGAACATAAATTGTGTGAAGTGTATGTCAAAGTTTTAGGTTAATATAAAAAAAATTAAATTAACAACACATTTTGCTTGTTCATGTTCTCTGATGTCAGTTACATGCAGGGAAACAAATACAATATTTCTGTTTTGTTTCCATTGATTTTATTTCCAATTTATATATTTTTTTATTTTATACTAATTTTTAAATTAAATATGAACGACCACAACGCATGATGTACTCAACCGTATCCGGGCCGTATCCGGATCAGATGGTGGACCTGCACCTAAACACGACCACAACGCATGATGTACTCAGCCATATCTGGGCCGTATCCGGATCAGATGGTGGACCTGCACCAAAACACGACCACAACGCATGATAAACTCAGCCGTATCCGGGCCGTATCCAGATCAGAATGGTGGACCTGCACCTAAACACAACCACAACACATGATAAACTCAGCCGTATCCGGGCCGTATCCAGATCAGATGGTGGACCTGCACCTAAACACGACCACAACGCATGATGTACTCAACCGTATCCGGGCCGTATCCAGATAAGATGGTGGACCTGCACCTAAACACGACCACAACGCATGATAAACTTAGCCATATCCAGGCCGTATCCAGATCAGATGGTGGACCTGCACCTAAACACGACCACAACGCATGATGTACTCAGCCGTATCCGGGCCGTATCCAGATCAGATGGTGGACCTGCACCTAAACACGACCACAACGCATGATGTACTCAGCCATATCTGGGCCGTATCCGGATCAGATGGTGGACCTGCACCTAAACACGACCACAACACATGATAAACTCAGCCGTATCCGGGCCGTATCCAGATCAGATGGTGGACCTGCACCTAAACACGACCACAACGCATGATGTACTCAACCGTATCCGGGCCGTATCCGGATCAGATGGTGGACCTGCACCTAAACACAACCACAACGCATGATGTACTCAGCCATATCTGGGCCGTATCCAGATAAGATGGTGGACCTGCACCTAAACACAACCACAACGCATGATGTACTCAGCCATATCCAGGCCGTATCCAGATAAGATGGTGGACCTGCACCTAAACACGACCACAACACATGATGTACTCAGCCATATCCGGGCCGTATCCAGATCAGATGGTGGACCTGCACCTAAACACGACCACAACACATGATGTACTCAGCCATATCCGGGCCGTATCCAGATCAGATGGTGGACCTGCACCTAAACACAACCACAACGCATGATGTACTCAGCCATATCCAGGCCGTATCCAGATAAGATGGTGGACCTGCACCTAAACACGACCACAACACATGATGTACTCAGCCATATCCGGGCCGTATCCAGATCAGATGGTGGACCTGCACCTAAACACGACCACAACACATGATGTACTCAGCCATATCCGGGCCGTATCCAGATAAGATGGTGGACCTGCACCTAAACACGACCACAACGCATGATGTACTCAACCGTATCCGGGCCGTATCCAGATCAGATGGTGGACCTGCACCTAAACACGACCACAACGCATGATGTACTCAACCGTATCCGGGCCGTATCCAGATCAGATGGTGGACCTGCACCTAAACACAACCACAACGCAGCCCTGAATGTCAGCAGAGACCGTGTCTACAAGACAATCCATTGTGAAAACCTTGTCAATACAACAGCCATCGGCACAGATCCTCAGCAGAGACCACAAGAACCAGACAAGTCCTAAGCACAGACCTTTGACCAGCTTCGTCTCCATACTGGCATGATAAACCGATCTTCAAGCAAAAGGAACTGGATGAATATCTAAATGCTACAATGCTACACCTGATTTCTGACTTGTGATGCTGTATGATTCATAGTCACACTGTATTGGTTTGTTGGCCAGAGGAGAACTGGCTTCCTGCATGAGCCTGGTTTCTCCCAATGTTTTTTCTTAATTCTGTCACCGATGGAGTTTTGGTTCCTTGCCACTATCGCCTCTGGCTTGCTTAGTTGGAAACACTTAATATTCAACAATATTATTGATCTGACTGCACTGACACTGTTGTATGAGAACTGAACTGAGCTGGATGACAACACCACTGTTCTTCTGCAGAACTGCTTTATAGATGAAATTAACTCATTTAATAATTGATGATCGCTGTATAAATAAAGGTTACTTGACTTGACTATAGCCCGTTACTTTAAGTCTTCACCTCACAATGGGATTCTCACTCTCGGGCTCGTAGTTCTTCACTAAATGACCTAAAACACTTCATCTCCGTTGAAAACTTCAGTGCATCTCAGCACATTTAAACCAGATTGTGCATGAACGCCATACTCACCATAGACGATAACTGTAGCCGTGGTGCTACGCCTCTTGGCAACGATGTTCTTAGCGACGCATGTGTAGTTAGCGGTGTCGGAAAGCCGTGCCTGTTTGATGATCAGGTTATGATCGATGGTGATGTAGAAATTCCGATCGTCTGCAGGATCGATAATCTCTTCGTTCTTCAGCCATTCCACCTGCACGTAGACAGAAACACGTTAGTGAAATTAGTGAAATCCACACAGCTACACCTGATGGGCTGCTCGGGGACACGAAATATCAGGACGTCCTGCCCTGCACATGCATTCTGAAAATGTGCTTCTGAAAATATCAAACGTTTTAATTAATTCAAAGCTAACTCCTCAGGGCAACACTGACTCAGAGCTTGAGCAATTTTGTAAAAACGATAGCTCACATTTTAGAAAGAGAACATTGTGGAGATATTAAATGGAAATTGCAAGCGGGCAAAAGAGAGGATATTTTTAGACACAGTGTTTAATCACAAAAAAGGCCAGCTAATATCTCAAGAAACATTGAGGGGGAAACAGGAAGTGGCTGGTGGTTTATCCCGAAGAGTTCTCCCGAGCACTTCACAGAATAAAAGCAGTCTTAGCAACTATTACCATCTGTCATTTTCTCACACATTATTTTTTTATTTATTTTTTTTTGTCAAAGGAGGATCTGCGTGTTTTGAACAGAACAAAAACTGCAATATTGCAAAAATTATGCACTAGAGTAAATTAATAAAATAAAGTAAATATTTTTTTTTATCAAATAAATGCAACCTTGTCTTTTTGCAAAAACATAAAAAATTATTACCAAACCAAAATTTTGAATGTTAGTATGTATATATATATATACACACACACACACACACACACACACACACACACACACACACACACACACACACACACACACACACACACACACACACACACACACACACACACACACACACACACAGTATACATATATACACTACTGTTCAAAAGTTTTGGATCGGTACGATTTTTTAATGTTTTTAAAAGAAGACTCTTCTGGTCACCAAGGCTGCATATATTTGATCTGAAAAATACAGCAAAAACCGTAATATTGTGAAATATTTTTTTAATTTAAAATAACTGTTTTCTATTTAAAGACATTTTAAAATGCAATTTATTCCTGAGATGCAAAACTGAATAGCTTCTATCTAGTGCAGTGCAGTAGAATCTATCCAAAATGAGTTTTCTTACAGGGCGGCATCATTAAGATGCCTACAGTTTGGAACAGCCAAGTCAATGATGCCTTAAAATGCTGCCTAGTTAGGCAGCTCACTAGGTTTTTACAACAGAGATGCCTATTTCTCCACATACAAAAAGATGAGAAATCATCACCACTGCTGCTCAACGAGAACATAGCCTTCACATTTCAAGCTCTTTGCATATGCATCTGATGCATTAACACTGTAGTGTGTCAATCAGGCGGGTGAGACGTGTGTTTGTGTGTGAGATCGTGTGTAAATGTGTCACAGCAGTGTACCTGTAGGCTGCTGAGAGCTCGTCTGGAGGGAATAGGGTAAAAATATCACCCTCTCATTGGCTCAGCAGGGGGGAAAATCAACCAATCAGCTGCTCACGCTCTCCAGCTGTGACAAACGCGGCGCCCACGATATCACTCATGCATGCATGCACACTTCCCTATGCATTTTATATATTTACATCTAGA
This sequence comes from Leuciscus leuciscus, assembly GCF_965113295.1. Taxonomy (NCBI): domain Eukaryota; kingdom Metazoa; phylum Chordata; class Actinopteri; order Cypriniformes; family Leuciscidae; genus Leuciscus; species Leuciscus leuciscus. The sequence goes on from NC_138729.1 coordinate 48,330,778, forward strand.
AAGGGTAACCCAAATCCCAGCTGTCAAACTAAACCCTCAGATTACTGTATTTAGTCCTATTGTCACCTCAACACACACACACACACACACACACACACACACACACACACACACACACACACACACACACACACACACACACACACACACACACACACACACACACACACACACACACACACACACATACTCTTGTATGTGTCTTTCTCAATATGCTCATATTGCCATCACGCTGTGCTTGTTAGAGAGCATATTGTTGTATCTAACACCCGTTTCAGATATTCGTCGTCAGTCTGCCTGAGCTAAAACATGAGAGCACACATACATTCAGGTCTAAAAGTAGTGGAAATAATACACAGAAAAAAGGGGAAAAGTTGATGAATGTAAAATGAAGGACAAATATTTCATATTCTGCACTACTTACACTGTAGATCACTAATGTAAATGTTTAAACACTGAAATCAGCTTTTGTGACATATTTTGCGGCTGAACTTCAGCTGGGAAATATGCCCTTGTATGTGTGCACGTATGATGGTATTTTTACCACTTGAGATGGTAAAACGCAATTGAAAATGCGTAAAGGAGTCAAAACAGTGGCAGAAATTCCTCTATTAAGGCTGGCCCACACTAAAAGATTTTTAAAATAGCATCAGATTTTCAAACCATGAGAGACCACAAACATGACGATAAAAAATCATAAATTTAACAGTTTTGTTAATCCTATAGTGTGATGTGACCAACAGCACACCACACACTAACAGATTCACAAACAACCAGAGTCCCGACTGTGAACACGGGGAAATCTCTTAGAGTAAACAAAACAAACATGGTGAACGACAGGAAAGAAGAAATGGCTGCATCCCATCCGCATCCTTCCCTACTATAATATAGTAGGTGAAAAACCGTATGTGACAAAAGAAATATGTCTGAATTCACTGTACTCATAAAAGAATAGGCAAAAAGTACCCGGATGACCTACAACTTCAGGTAAGATTCTGAAGTGTGTATATGATGGACACTATATTATCCCATGAGGCCACGGGAGAGGATTTGTGAAGACGCTGGTAAGTCACATGATAATGACAACATGGCAGATTTAGTACGTCCGAATTGCATTCATACTATATAGAACATACTTCTTTTTTTTTTTTTGCAGTCGTTAAGTAATTTCTTGTTCAAAATAAGTCAATGCAATTTCGGACGCAGCCATAGTGTTTGGACTGCTTTTTACAGAACATTTTTGATTTCTAGAAAAAGGTTTGGATGAAGTCATGATGTGTTTCCGTCTTCCGTCAGCTCACTTTCTGATTGGGTATCGTTTCGTTCCACGCGACAATCTACAAAGTGCGTGCGCATTTGTCCTCAGGGTTCCTCTCACACAACAGGATTTCTGATTCTAAATATTCAACATTCAATCACTCTTAATACATCTCGCACCACAGGAAAATCTGATAAGATAATCTGTTGAACCATCAAGAGAATCAGGATTTATCTCGTAGTGTGTATGCCTTAACTCACAAATGAAGATCTGCTGCATGAAGACAGCTGTTCTAATGCTTGTCCAGCATTAAAGACATTTTTAAATGCAATTTATTCCTGTGATACTGTACGTTTATGAAACTACTTCAAAAACTACTGCCGAAATCACGTCATAAACCAGTCCAAGGCGGACTGACTTATTTTCCACCATATTTCAACGTTGAAAGACGGTAATGATGTTCTGAACTGTTAATAGTTGTAGCTCCAATGAAGAGAAGAACCAGATGAGAATTCTGTGCTTTTTAGATCACCACCTGTTTTTGGTTCGTTTCGATGTCTTTGGTCCATGTTGAGATCACATTTCAGTCGAATTGCACCAGAGTTCATTTGAAAGTGGACAGAGAACCCCTGAAAATGTGGGTCTCGTCCACTTGTTTGGTGCGCACCAGGGTTCGGATGGCAACGTTCACACTTACTCAAATGAACCGCATTAACAGAGCAATCCCAGCAAGCAATAGCCATCATTTCACCGTCTAGGTTAACTATAGAGCTTATATAGTCTGGATATGAGTAACCCACTTCTAGCCAAAATAACCTTGAATTTGGTTACATGTCGTTTTTGCCAAAATAACTTGCGAAATGAATGATATTCCATCATGTAAGCAAAGTAAACAGTGATTACAAGGTGTTTGGTTTAATTTCTTCTCTCATTTCATTTCTTTGTTATCTAATTGATGACTAGTCTACTCTTGGGCTATGGTTTAGACGTCTATTCAATTTTCACTGACAGCCCAAATTTTGCCTTGTTTTAGCCTAGACGTCTGAGCTGTGTTTGGACGGCTATAAGACGTCTTTTAAACGCAAACCTGCTTGCTGGGATCGCACCAGAGTTTATTTTAATTAAACTAAACCTGCCAAGTGTGAACACACACAATTAGTTTCAGTTTTAGTTAATTATAATAACTCTGATGGAAACTACTTCAGTACTGTTGGAAAAGCATCTCATCTTAAAGCTACACTGTGTAATTGTTTTAGTTGATTCTTAGCAAAAAACACTTAGTTCTTTCAAAAATATATGTGCTCATTAATGTATATTTACTTCTTTCAAGTAATAAAGTATTCTCGTATGTTTATAATCTGCCATTGAAAGTACATACGGGTGAGGGGTTCGAATGCCGGTCGCCATGTTGCCCCTCCATCTTGAAACTACATTAGCCAAAGAGGGACATACCTGTAAATTCAAGCTTCGCCTTTCACGCTTTACACTCAGTGACACAGAGACGAATGCGAGGGGGAGATTACTCGAGACTGCCGGCAGATTTGAAAGATTGCTGATGGAGGATCACGCCTGTTCTCGAGGACATGTAGCAGAGTCGCCAAGGAAGCGAAAGAGAGAATTAAAACGTCAGCGTGACAGGCAAATCAGCAAGACCAAAGTCAATACTGGAGTAACTTTTCCCAGATGGAAAGAGCTCATGAGGAGCAAAGATTTTAAAACGGACGCCGAAGTTGCCTGCTTTCTTCTCGACAGGTAATCCAGCCTATTTGTGTAAATTCAAAGTTTTATAGTTGCTTGTCTAACCATTGGTTGTGCATAACGCCAGAACGACCTCTAGTATAACTTGCGTTACTTTTCCTCACGTCAATGGTGAAAAAGTATTGTTTACCTTGTAACATAAATCTGTGGTGCGACGGATCACAGGTGATCGTTTTAAAGGCGCAATTGGACGAAGTCGAACTGGAAGCCATGTTAATCTTGGAATAATACGGCCACCGTAGGAGTTAAAACGCCCTCGAAATTGAAAGAAACATAAACTAATATTCACTGGGTAGTCATATACAATTTCACCGCTAGATGGGGGAAAATATCACACAGTGTAGCTTTAATCATAAATCCTTTACTACCATTTGCATTCTTTCACATTGGTGTGTTAGCATCACTATGTTAATATTGTCAAAATAGGGTATGGACTCAAATAAACCTTCTAACCCTAAAATGTAACTTTATTACATAACTTGTTGCATGTCGTCTTGTGCTCCAGACATGAATGATTCCTCTATATTTCAATGCTTTTGCGCTCTCTCGCAAAAGTGTTGCATTCCCCTTGGAAACATTTCATTCACTCGCAAAAATGTGGCACTCCCTCAAGAAACATTGCGTTGGCTCCCAATGTCTGTTGAGTTCCCCCGAGAAAGTTGTTTGAGCGAACACAAAGTTTCTCAGGGGAATGCAAAACATTTTGCGACAGGACACAAAAGCATTGACATAATTTTTAATTCCCATCTCATATTTTTCCATCACCATGTCCCTTTAGGGGGTCCGTAGATACACAACAAAAAAATTGAAGGAGGAACCTGAATCTAATCAAGAGTCCAGACCTGTGAAACTGTTTTGCACAGGCAAACAACACTCATAGTTTGTTCAAAAGATGAAAGGATGTAGTTTTGATGTCTTTACTACTACTACTCTAAAATGTGAAAAAAGGTGTCCAAAGATTTGACGAGTAGATGACCTGACACCTGTGTAAGCTGTATGTTTCTAGTGCACTCTCTCAGCCCGGGTTTGAGCGTGACTGACATTTGTCCTTATCTCTCCGTGCCGTGTCTCTGTGAAGCTCACTTTGGGCTGTTTCTGGACGGGCTGATTTCTCTCTGCGGGGACTCGTCTGCTGATCAGGATGAAAGAGGCAGAGAGACGCTCTTCACGCACCTGCTCATTTTCTCCTGTTGGTGTTTATCGCCAGAACAGAGTTCCTGTGCCCGCCGGGCAAACGCAGAATCAACAACCAAACACACACAAACACTCAAACACACACACACACACACACACACACACACACACACACACACACACACACACACACACACACACACACACACACACACACACACACACACACACACACACACACACACACACACACACACACACACACACACACACACACACACACACACACACACACACACAGAGAGAGGCTGAAAGCAAAACCAATCAGAAAGTTTTGTGAAAAATGTAAATATCTCTCAGATAATTGCTTTTTCTTCGTGCCAGAATAGATGTGTGTATTTATGCTACCAAGTGTGTAAGTGATGAATAAACACTCTCGCCATCAAGGAGAACTTTTATTTAGGACGGAATATATAGATCTGAAGGTTGGGAAACTAGCAGATGTGTAAATGTGAGTGTGTGAAGGTCTAAATAGCATTTATGGCATCACTACATTTTACCCAGTCTCATACGACACTAGACAGACCAGAAATATCAAGGGGGGCTTTAAATTGTAATGACAGAAAGAGGAATTTAAAGAATTGTAACTCAAAGTAATTCAACACGGGTAATGCATTCTGGCATATGACCTCTTCCACCCTGGTTCACAAAAGGTAATTTATTAAACACGATGTAATATACTTAATACAAATGTACAAATATCTATCTATCGTCTATCTATCGTCTATCTATCTGTCTAGAACAATAGATATAACGATAGAACAAAAGAATGATAGAACGAAAGACAGACAGATAGATAGATAGATAGATAGATAGATAGATACAGAACGAATGATAGAGTGATAGACCGATAGAATTAAAGATAGAACGATAGATATAATGATATAATGATAGAAAAAAGAATGATAGAATGATAGATAGAAATATAGATAGAATGATATAACGATAGAAATATAGATATGATAGAACGATATAATGATATAACGATAGAACAGGCCCGGAGTGGGTAATCGGGAGAATCGGGAGAATTCCCGGTGGGCCGCTTCACTTTTGGGCCGGTCGAGGATATATATATATTTTTTTTTTTCACATTTCAATGTCACGTTAGTTACATTAGGCTACACACGTTCCGCATTCTGACACCGCAGCGCGCAGCCTCTGCATGGGTTGTACCATGTGAGGGAGTTCTCCCCTCCCCTCCTATAGAGTTGGTTGGGTCCATAACACGTCTTTTCCAAAACGTTTTCTCAGGTAGGCTACCGCGGCACCGCCAGCGCCTACCGATAGCTGGGCCGGCCCTACCGTAACGGTACGCGTCAGGGAGGAATAGGCCAGGAGGTATGGAAGCTTTATTTCTGCACAGAATAAAACATTTTAAAAGATAATTGCGACTTTTTATCTCACAATTGCGAGTTTACAGCTCGCAATTCTGACTTTATTTCTCAGAATTGCGAGATATAAAGTCAAAATTGTGTGAAATAAAGTCGCAATTGCGTGTTATAAAGTCAGAATTGCGAGATATAAAGTCAGAATTGCCTGAAATAAAGTCGCAATTGCGTGTTATAAAGTCAGAATTGCGAGATAGAGTCAGAATTGCGTGATATAAAGGCGCAATTGTGTGTTATAAAGTCAGAATTGTGAGATATAAATTCAGAATTGTGTGAAATAGTCGCAATTGCTTCTTATAAAGTCAGAATTGCAAGATATAGCCTAAAGTCAGAACTGCGTGAAATAAAGTCGCAATTGCTTATAAAGTCAGCAAGATATAGAGTCAGAATTGTGACATAAAGTCGCAATTGCTTATAAAGTCAGCAAGATATAGAGTCAGAATTGTGACATAAAGTCGCAATTGTATGTTATAAAGTCAGAATTGCGAGATATAAAGTCAGAATTGTGTGAAATAAAGTCGCAATTGCTTCTTATAAAGTCAGAATGGCAAGATATAAAGTCAGAACTGCGTGAAATAAAGTTGCAGTTGCTTATAAAGTCAGAATTGCAAGATATAGAGTCAGAATTGTGTGATATAAAGTCGCGTTATAAAGTCAGAAATGCGAAATATAAAGTAAGAATTGTGTGATAAAGTCGCAATTGCTTCTTATAAAGTCTAAGTGAATTATTATTTAACCTTTACATTATTTGTTGAACCATGGTATTAATACAAACTACACAATAGCTGAACTGTTGCTTCATTTATCCAATTTAGAAAAAGTGCTAATTTGGAATTCCACCATGGAAAAAGTGGGCCGGTCTTGGGCCTGAAACTCCCGGGCTGAAAAGTGGCCCCACTCCGGCCCTGGGATAGAAAGATAGATAATGATATAATGACATAACGATAGATAGATAGAAAGATAGAACAATAGATAAAAAGATAGATATAATGATAGAACAATAGAACGATAGATAGATAGATAGATAGATAGATAGATAGATAGATAGATAGATAGATAGATAGATAGATAGATAGA
>NC_138729.1:48339952-48344952 GCF_965113295.1 Leuciscus leuciscus
TTCTGATTGGTCGTAGTGTTATCCAATTGCGTGCAATTTTCAAATGCATGCTTGGTGCCGCCCCTCGAGCTGGGCAAGTTTAATTAGTCGATGCCAGACCATTAATCTTTCAGATTTAGGTCTGGATTTCCAGGCTAGCTCTTAGTTTGATCTGCTATCTAATCCGAATTCATCTTGATAAATCATATTTGGTTCATCTGGAAATAATATGTTTCAAACAATCATGCCAGGCCACATTGAGCTGATTTCTTTTGTATCTACGGAAGGATAGAGAGAAAGATAGTAAATGTAGAATCAGTTTTTGTCTCTTTCATCTTCTTGTGATCAGACTCCGCGGCTGACAGCCTCCTCCAGCAGTGTCGTCTGCGGGCTGAGGTGTGTGTGTGTGTGTGTGTGTGTGTGTGTGTGTGTGTGTGTGTGTGTGTGCGTGTGTGTGACACAGATATTTGAGAGACGCTGTGAAGAGATTTTTCTATTTTCATAAAGAACAGACAGAGAGAATCTTCCTGGAATTCTCTCAGCTGGATGAACTCTTTTCATGAACTTCTTTGAGAAACAAAACATTCATTAAAACTTCACTGGGAAACAAAGCCTGCTATTATAAGAAAGGAAACAAGCTCAACCACTTCTCCACCAGTAAAGGACGTCTACCAGTTTAACTTTAACTCATCCAACTAGTCGACAAGCCAACAAGTTATCTACCTAAACTAGGACTGCACCATTGACCAACCAGAACCCTTGAATAACCAGATTCATATTCTAGGTATATAAAATACAAACCAATACAAATATATACATTTATATTCACCGGCATACTGTTAAACTGCTTGTTAACGCAAATATCTAATCAGCCAATCACATGGCAGCAATTCGATGCATGAAGACATGATCAAGACTGAACACACAACAATCTCTGAACACACAATAATCTGAACACAACAATCTCTGAACACACAACCATCTCTGAACGCACAACAATCTCTGAACACGCAACAATCTCTGAACGCACAACAATCTCTGAACGCACAACAATCTCTGAACACACAATAATCTGAACACACAACAATCTCTGAACGCTCAACAATCTCTGAACACAACAATCTCTGAACGCACAACAATCTCTGAACACACAACAATCTCTGAACACACAACAATCTCTGAACGCACAACAATCTCTGAACAGACAACAATCTCTGAACACACAATCTCTGAACGCTCAACTATCTCTGAACGCACAACAATCTCTGAACGCACAACAATCTCTGAACGCTCAACAATCTCTGAACACACAACAATCTCTGAACGCTCAACAATCTCTGAACGCTCAACAATCTCTGAACACACAACAATCTCTGAACGCACAACAATCTCTGAACAGACAACAATCTCTGAACACACAATCTCTGAACGCTCAACAATCTCTGAACGCACAACAATCTCTGAACACACAACAATCTCTGAACACACAACAATCTCTGAACGCTCAACCATCTCTGAACACACAACAATCTCTGAACGCTCAACAATCTCTGAACACACAACAATCTCTGAACACACAACAATCTCTGAACGCTCAACAATCTCTGAACACACAACAATCTCTGAACGCTCAACAATCTCTGAACACACAACAATCTCTGAACACACAACAATCTCTGAACACACAACAATCTCTGAACACACAACAATCTCTGAACACACAACAATCTGTGAAAGCACAACCATCTCTGAACGCACAACAATCTGTGAACGCACAACCATCTCTGAACGCACAACCATCTGAACACAAAACAATCTCTGAACGCACAACAATCTCTGAACGCACAACCATCTCTGAACGCACAACAATCTGAACGCACAACAATCTCTGAACGCACAACAATCTCTGAACGCACAACAATCTCTGAACGCACAACCATCTCTGAACGCACAACAATCTGAACACACAACAATCTCTGAACGCACAACAATCTCTGAACGCACAACAATCTCTGAACACTCAACAATCTCTGAACGCACAACAATCTCTGAACGCACAACAATCTCTGAACACACAACAATCTCTGAACACACAACAATCTCTGAACGCTCAACAATCTCTGAACACACAACAATCTCTGAACACTCAACAATCTCTGAACGCACAACAATCTCTGAACGCACAACAATCTCTGAACGCACAACAATCTCTGAACGCTCAACAATCTGAACACACAACAATCTCTGAACACACAACAATCTCTGAACGCACAACAATCTCTGAACGCACAACAATCTGTGAACGCACAACCATCTCTGAACGCACAACAATCTGTGAACGCACAACCATCTCTGAACGCACAACAATCTCTGAACACTCAACAATCTCTGAACACTCAACAATCTCTGAACGCACAACAATCTCTGAACGCACAACAATCTCTGAACGCTCAACAATCTGAACACACAACAATCTGAACACACAACAATCTCTGAACGCACAACAATCTCTGAACACACAACAATCTCTGAACACACAACAATCTCTGAACGCACAACAATCTCTGAACGCGAAACAATCTCTGAACGCACAACAATCTCTGAACGCACAACAATCTCTGAACGCTCAACAATCTGAACACACAACAATCTCTGAACACACAACAATCTCTGAACGCACAACAATCTCTGAACGCACAACAATCTGTGAACGCACAACCATCTCTGAACGCACAACAATCTGTGAACGCACAACCATCTCTGAACGCACAACCATCTGAACGCACAACAATCTGAACACACAACAATCTCTGAACGCACAACAATCTCTGAACGCTGAACAATCTCTGAACACACAACAATCTCTGAACACTCAACAATCTCTGAACGCACAACAATCTCTGAACGCACAACAATCTCTGAACGCACAACAATCTCTGAACGCACAACAATCTCTGAACGCTCAACCATCTCTGAACACTCAACAATCTCTGAACGCACAACAATCTCTGAACGCACAACAATCTCTGAACGCACAACAATCTCTGAACGCACAACAATCTCTGAACGCTCAACAATCTCTGAACACACAACCATCTCTGAACACACAACAATCTCTGAACGCTCAACAATCTCTGAACACACAACAATCTCTGAACACACAACAATCTCTGAACGCTCAACAATCTCTGAACGCACAACAATCTCTGAACGCACAACAATCTCTGAACGCACAACAATCTCTCAACGCACAACAATCTCTGAACGCACAACAATCTGTGAACGCACAACCATCTCTGAACGCACAACAATCTGTGAACGCACAACCATCTCTGAACGCACAACCATCTGAACGCACAACAATCTGAACACACAACAATCTCTGAACGCACAACAATCTCTGAACGCACAACAATCTCTGAAAGCACAACAATCTCTGAACACTCAACAATCTCTGAACGCACAACAATCTCTGAACGCTCAACAATCTCTGAACGCACAACAATCTCTGAACACACAACAATCTCTGAACGCACAACAATCTCTGAACGCTCAACAATCTCTGAACACACAACAATCTCTGAACACTCAACAATCTCTGAACGCACAACAATCTCTGAACGCACAATCTCTGAACGCACAACAATCTCTGAACGCTCAACAATCTGAACACACAACAATCTCTGAACACACAACAATCTCTGAACGCACAACAATCTCTGAACGCACAACAATCTGTGAACGCACAACCATCTCTGAACGCACAACAATCTGTGAACGCACAACCATCTCTGAACGCACAACCATCTGAACGCACAACAATCTGAACACACAACAATCTCTGAACGCACAACAATCTCTGAATACACAACAATCTCTGAACACACAACAATCTCTGAACGCACAACAATCTCTGAACGCGAAACAATCTCTGAACGCACAACAATCTCTGAACGCACAACAATCTCTAAACGCTCAACAATCTGAACACACAACAATCTCTGAACACACAACAATCTCTGAACGCACAACAATCTCTGAACGCACAACCATCTGTGAACGCACAACCATCTCTGAACGCACAACAATCTGTGAACGCACAACCATCTCTGAACGCACAACCATCTGAACGCACAACAATCTGAACACACAACAATCTCTGAACGCACAACAATCTCTGAACGCTCAACAATCTCTGAACACACAACAATCTCTGAACACTCAACAATCTCTGAACGCACAACAATCTCTGAACGCACAACAATCTCTGAACGCACAACAATCTCTGAACGCACAACAATCTCTGAACTCTCAACAATCTCTGAACGCACAACAATCTCTGAACGCACAACAATCTCTGAACACACAACAATCTCTGAACACTCAACAATCTCTGAACACACAACCATCTCTGAACACACAACAATCTCTGAACAATCTCTGAACAATCTCTGAACGCACAACAATCTCTGAACACACAACAATCTCTGAACACTCAACAATCTCTGAACACTCAACAATCTCTGAACACTCAACAATCTCTGAACACACAACCATCTCTGAACAAACAACAATCTCTGAACACACAACATGTCCACCTTAAGCAGACGAGCTACAGCAGCAGAAGACACACACCGGTGCCGCTCCTGTCGGCTGAGAACAGAAAACTGAGGCTATTCACACAGACTCACCAAAACTGGACAATAGAGGATTGGAAAAACGTTGCCTGGTCTGGATTTCTGCAGTGACATTCAGACGGTCGGGACAGAGTTTGGCGTAAACAACATGAAAGCATGGATCATCCTGCCTTATATCAGTGGTTCAGTCTGCTGGTTCTGTAATGGTGTGAGGGATGTTTTCATGGCACACCTTGGACCTCTTAGTACCAATTGAGCATAATTTAAACACCACAGTCTACTTATTTTTGTATTACACTACTTAGTATTGTTGCTGACCCTGTCCATCCCTTCATGACCACAGTGCTCTCCTCTTCTGATGGACACTTCCAGCAGGATAACACA
>NC_138729.1:48349952-48357452 GCF_965113295.1 Leuciscus leuciscus
GGTGAAACATTGCAAAGTTAAACTGCTTTACAGTTGCCAAAAATAGGGAGTAACAACATTTTGTAATGCATTACTTTCCTCGACACTGAGCATAATAAAAATGATGCATTAAATGTCTCATGGTTCCAAAAAATTAATTAAAAAAATAAATAAAAATCAAGCAGCACAACTGTTTTTCTTTTTACTATAGCAAATTTAGTTTTACTTAAAAACATTGGGAAAATATGACAGCGCAGTACGACAAAATATACTTGCATTAAAGATACATTCACGTCTGAACATCTTATGCAATGGTAGAACCTGTTTGGGAACTTATATTTCATATAACTCGTATTCATGCATAAATTGCAACAGGTTCAAGCCATATTAAAATGCTACTGGTCAACGGACACGTACAGATAGATACAGTTAATTTATGACTTTGTCCTGGCGTGTGCACACGCATACATGTCAAAATGTGCGTGTCAGCATGTGTACTGCATTAACTCGACTCGGACATAATAACTCACTCCATCTCTAGATGCATTTTCAAAATTTACACACGTGCTGACACATTACCAACATACAGAACATCGGCACATTTAATTAATGGCTTGCCATAAAAGTCTTTTACCGTAAACAATCTCCATCTTCATTAGCATAAAACACAGTAAAGTGCTTTTGCTCTGAGCTAATGAAGGAGATATTAACTGTGAGGCTGCAGAAGCATCAAACACGCTGCTGGAAGCTGTTTTGCAGCTTTTTGTCGAGCGTGTGTGTGTGTGTGTGGAACAGCGCTGAGGAGAAGCTAAAACAAGCAAGGCTGCTAACTTTACTGTCAGTAGTGTGACAGCAGCTTAGCTGTTTTTCAAAAACTGCAGATATTCTGCTAACAAGCTATTTTTCCCCATCAAATAACAGTGTAAAGTATGCGGTTAAATTATATTCCCCCACAGAAGATCCCAAAAATCTGAGTCATAACCAGCATAGACACTGGAAAAGCAATTACTATAATATTTCAACCCCAACACAGTAAGTTAGGAAAGTAGAGACCAGGGCTAGTTGTCACCAGTCAACTCTCCAATTACACAAACGCGTGCTTCTTTTATAACACCAAGATCAAATTTTTTATTTTATCTAAACAATCTATAATTTTGAATTTAGTGTGAATAATAATGAATTTTGCAGTCATCATTGGGGCAAGTTGTCACATGTGTTTTATATATTGTAATTTCATGTATTTTATGTTTACTATTTATTTTGGCCAAAACAATTGTGCAGTGCTTTTGTACAGTAGTGTTTTATATAGTTTTGTATTTCATAAATGTTTTTCGTGCATAAATACTATTAGCCTGTTTAATAGCAGGTTTCCTTTGTGAAAAACAAAACAAACAAAAAAACCTCCATATAGTGTGACAACATGCCCCGATATTACTATAAAGCAAGCATGTGTTCAATGACCTGTATCATTTTGTCCTGGCCAGTAACAGTGGAAATGACTTTATGAAGAAAACTGAAATTGACTTTCAAATATATACTTACCTTGAGAAATATTCACTTGAGTAAAAAGTGTGACAACAAGCTCTGGTCTCCTCTACTAAGAAATTGCATATTTTAACTTAATCAAAAAGTAAATGTACACAAAATGAATTTTTAAATCTATATAACCTAGTGACATGCAAATTGGTTGATATTAGATAAAAACAAATACTTAAAAAACAATACACACACACACACACACACACACACACACACACACGCACACACACACACACACACACACATTCTATTTCAAATAAATGCTGTTCTTTTGACATCGATCTATTCATCAAAGAATCCTAAAAAAAGTTATTTTACAATGTAATAATAATTCAATACCGTTTTTTATTGTATTTTTGATCAAATAAAAGCAGCCTTGGTGAGCGTACAGTAAGAGACTTCTTACCAGTGTTTAATGGAGTGTGTTAAGGAATACCTATAAATCTAATAAGACTAAGTTCAGTATCTGTGATTTTCTGTTAATTACATGGACTGTACTATAAATTACTTTTACTACTTTAAATTATGAGAAGCGTGGAGCCGCAGTTACAGAGCAGCTTCAACGACACGAGTATGAAATACAGTTTGAGTCTCAGGTGTGTGTGTGTGTGTGTGTGTGTGTGTGTGTGTGTGTGTGTGTGTGTGTTTATGTGCATCTCGAGAGTGTTTCAAGTGTATCTGCATATGTGTTTCCCACCGCGTTCTGATGGTTTCTGCAGATTTTACGGATGTTATGAATAGCACACCATTCATCGCTCCCTCAGTATATAAACTCCAGCCACTGTATTATGCTTTACACGTGTGTGTGTGTGTGTGTGTGTGTGTCAGAGGCCAAGAATATAATTGTGACTGTATAAAGTGGAGGTCTTCCTCTGCAACTATGGCCTGCTGGTTTGTCCAGGTTAACCTGTATGTATATTTTCTATCGCCATGGAAACAGTGTTTTTTTTTTTTTTTTAATGAGGGCTCTGTGATTGGCCGGATTTCAGTTTCTGCTCAAGCACACTGTTATTTTAAAGCGTTCTGGCTCCCGAACGACTGTGGCTCACGCTGTGGGTGTTCAGAAAGTACGCCCGGTCAACAGAGAGGTCAGTCGCTCGCATTGTTGAGAAACAGCAAATGATATTTACTTGAAAATGTGGATCCTGACCGGGGTCGTGGTATTCCCAGCACCCTCCGGGAACATCCAGGGACGTTTGCGATGGTTTTTTTTAGTCTAGACGGAGTCAGCGAGCGGAACAGAGAGATATAGCAGCACTCGGTGGAATTCACATGGCTCTTCTTCACAACTCAACTTACTCGGCCCGAATGTGTGTGTGTGTGTGTGTGTTTTCGTTGTATGTGTGCACGTAAGTGTGTGTGACGTGTCCTCTGGGAGCCGCAGCTGTCGTTTACGGGTCTTCTGGGAAACCTAGACCTCCGGGTCAAAGTCAGGAGCAGAAAGAACTCTGACGGCTCCAAACACACACATGATGACAGACAAGCTCAACATGCGCACACACACAACTACAACATACAGTAATGGTCTAAAGTTTGCAGCTATGTGGGAAAGATATTGAAGGTGGACTCATCAGAGAACAAGTGTGTCCACAGCGCAGGATTTGCACTGTTGGCACCAATGAAACCAACATTTGGCATTGGCACGAGTGATCAAAGGTTTGGCTATAGAAGCCGACCATGAATATTGACTCTGGAGTTTCCTGATGAACAGTTTTGGTGGAAACAGGAGAGTTGAGTTGTGCATTTAATTCTGCAGTGAGTTGGGCAGATGTGGTTTTATGTTTTTTGGATCTGATCCGGGTTAGTACCTGGACATCCCAGTCAGACAGCACAGATTCCTCTTGTGCAGACGGTTATTCCTGTTGGATGTGGTTCATCCTATGTGGACTGGAGATATGCCGACATTACCCTGGACTCCAGAGCTCTCGATACACCACAAAGACTCGCTGTCCTGGTCACAGATGAGTCAGTGAGACTCGCACCCACAATTTGTCTTCTTCTAGCTCTGATTTGCAATATAAAATATTGCAATATTTTATGTACAGCTGTGCTATTGCTCCGCTTAATCAACCTTCTTGTGCGGGAATGATTTAAATGAGGAATATTGTGATGTGTTTATTCCCGGAAGAAAACTCACGACTACAATGGAGGCGTTTCAAGGAGTTCAGAAACACTACCCGAGTTTCCATAACCCTTCAAACTACGCAAATTGAAATTGTGAATTGAAAATACGCCCAATGGAAACACGTCAATTTCGCAAAAAAAGTTTTTACGCTCGCATGAGGTGGTTTTTCAGGCAATTCGAAAAATACATATTTCGCAAAACTGCAATGGAAACAGTTTTTGCGCATTTACAGGTCAGCTGACGTAGATGACGCGGTGTGTTTGGACAGAATACGAGACAGAGTTCTTTATTCATTTCATAAAAGACAAAAGAATTACAGGAATAATGGATTCTAAACCTCAAATAAATGCCACAATCAAGACCTCGAAGCAGATATGAGGGAGAAACACCCAGAAACAGCTCATATGTGCCGCTCACAGGTATAATAAGGGTCGTTCCTTACCATTAATGCTTGGAAAACACACATACATCTCCTTCGATTAATAATAATGGCCAGTGCAGTGGCTGGGATTAGTACATAAACCTACCAACGTCCGTTGCCATGGTTTTTGGAATTACTTTACTTATCGCGAGAGGGAAAAAATGAAGTTTTAGTCGCATAACATCGGTTTATGGAAACGCCGTCATTTCACAATCGTTTTTTGTCGACATTTAGAAAAAAATCGCAAAAGTTTTGCGCAAATCTGTAATGGAAACGCGCCTACTGACACTGATATAGAGAATAACTCCCGCTGGAGGGACTTTGTGCTTTATGACTTTGCAGAGCTTTTCCATGTTCAAACAGCAACATTACACTAAAGAAAGTTGAACATTTAAAAAGGCATAAAAGGTATTATTTAACATGTTTTACATTTACATTTACAGTATGCATACAAAAGAGGAACAATGTCCGATTTCTTAGATAACTAGGAAGATTAGAAATTAATTAGTACATTTTAAGTAATTAAATGTACGAGTAACACTTTACAAAAAGGTTTCATTTGTTAACATTAGTTAATTACATTAGTTAATGTTAACTAATATTAATACTTCCACAGTGTTTATTAATCTTACTGTTAATTTCAATATTTACTAATACATTTAAATAAAAAGTTGTATCTGTTAACATTAATTAATTGTTTAATAATATTTTTATTTTTATATGAATTAATTATATTTTTATTAACATTAACAAAGATTAATTAGATTATAAGCAAAGATTAAATGTATTATATATTTAATCTTTATATATATATATAATATATATATATATATATATATATATTATATATATATACAGTATATATATATATATATATTATATTATATAATAATATAATATATATATATATATATATATATATATATAGTTTAATTTGATGTTTAATTATACAAAATTGTTTTGACAGTTGGCTACACAAGATAGAGCTTGACATTTATCCCTATAGGCAAAGATGATCTGTACAGTATTAACACATGTGAGGCGTGTGTGTGTGTGTGTGTGTGTGTGTGTGTGTGTGTGTGTGTGTGTGTGTACCTCAGCAGGTGGAATGCCCTCGGGTGGGCGGCACTGCAGCAGCACTTCCTGTTCGAGTGACACTTCCTTCCCCAAGGGCTCCTGTTCAAACGTCTTCCTCAAGACTGAGGAGAATGGAGACAGAGAAGCGACTCGTTTACTTACATTTCATTATTCACCTGGAAATAGTGCAGAATATTTCTTACATTTCATTTAGCTTTTTTTTTTTTTTTTTTATAAAACTTCCAGGTTTATATGATAAAAAAAAAAAAAAGACAATTATAATAAGTGCAGAATTTCTTAACGCACTGATTTTCATCTCACTGTGAAGCTGTCTGTGTAGTTAATAATGTGTGATTGGTTTTGTCACATTTGGTCACGTGTGAATGACGCCACCATCTGCCATATTCTCTGGTCAAAGCATGACCTGCTCTTCTCGTTCACTGTATTCTCATAATGTTCATGTGCGGGTGTGAATATCTATTTCCCCCTGTCGGTTTCTGTGTCTTTCCATGCTCATATCTGTTGTGTGTGTGTGTGTGTGTGAGTGGGTGTTTAACACTTGAGGTCTCGCGCAGAGAAGGCCAAACTCATCTAGTCTTCCTGAAATCCATCTAACACCTCATGTGTGAACCTGTGAATTGTAAATGCAGAGACGTGTGAGTAATGTCTTTCTTTCTGTTGCTCTGTGAGCTTTGTGAAGGTAAGATTTCATTTCTGTTCTCTAGCGCTAGGACATTAATATTTAATATAATACTATAATAAATAAAAATGTGATATTGACCATAAAAATAATATAGTAATATCTAGTAATATATATATATATATATATATATGAAGAGTTCAGATGCAAAAGCCTCTAAGTGTCATCTGAAATTTTCTTCTAGAATTATCATTTTTATCAAGCTCGTATATTTAAGTTCAATAATTTCACTTAAATGGCAATGGAAATTACCTATTAATTGTCATTTAAGTGAAATTACTGAACTTAAATGTGCAAAAATGATCATGTATTTATATACATATATATACACATACATACATACATACATACATACATAAAATAAATATAATATATGAATATTGATTATTTTTTAGATTTGTTACTATGTACATGATGCATATAATGAAAATTATTGAGAATATGACAATTTTTTACCTTGACCATTTTTAGCTACATTTGATTGTACATTAATTGTTGCATAAAACATTCTGAATCTACTTCGCAGCAATCGCTGATGTGCCTGTAGTTGAAATGATGTTATTCACTTAGCTATTTCACAGATCAAAACACTGTAAAAATATTCAGATCAAGAAATATCGCATTTACACCCTGAACCTTCAATTGTGTCCGCTGCGATTCCTCCATTCAACTGGATATAAAACACACATGTCTGCATGAGACAAATATCTTCAGCCTGTCTAGCCTTTTACTACTCTGCTCATTCACACACACACACACACACACACAAACTGTGCATGTCTGTTTTCCTTCACATTACTGATCGAGGTAATAGGCAAATAAATCACGTCTCAGAGGGGGTGTGTGTCCGTGCGAGTGTGTGCGCGTACGGTAATGCATTCAACTCATAGTTTTAGTGCTCTACATTGCTACAGCAACAAATCTTAAACAGCATTAATATCCTGAAAAGAGCTGAACCCACACACACACACACACACACACACACACACACACACACACACACACACACACACACACACACACACACACACACACACACACACACCTGTATAACAGCACTCCTATTTCATTCATAATTATAATGTCTCGACTTCACACAGCTGCCACACAGTCCCTCAACTAATCACATATAATGTCCAGCGGTATTTAAAGTCATCAAATATAACATATATCATTATACTATACATTGTCCCTAAACTAATAAAGAATGTATTAAGTCACTGAACTAATTATATATATAACACTCATTACTAAACATCATCCCTAAACTAATAATATTGGAAATATAAAACATTTAAAGTAAATATAACATCTTTGACTATTCACAGACCATAAACTAATAAGATATAAAATATAATTGTATAAAGTCAGTACACCAATCAAAAATAACATCTATCACGACACACAGTCTCTAAACTGGTAATAAATAAGTCACTAATCAAATATAACATCTATTACTATTAAAAAGTCACTAAACTAATACTATATAAAATCAAAAATCAAAAGTAACATATCACTATACATACACTCTAAACTCATAAAATCTAAAATCTATTTTTAAGTCATTAAACTAATCAAATAGACCATCTATCACTATACACATAAAAAAAGTGTACATATATATATTAGTGACTTTAAATATTTTATATATTATATATA
>NC_138729.1:48362452-48504952 GCF_965113295.1 Leuciscus leuciscus
CCTATTTTAACAATCTGAAACACAAGAATCAAAGGTGAAACGCAAGTAACTTTGTGGGCGGATCTCGGGCGCTGTTGCTATTATACCGGCGGGATAAATGGCTCTTGCACCCGACGCAAATCTAAAATGAGTTGGTCTGAAGTAGCTTCATTACTCATAGGTGTGGTTTGGGCATAACGTGAAATAAACCAATCACAGCGTCATCTCACATTCCCTTTAAGAGCTTGTTCCATGGTGGATTGCTATTATAATGGCGGATTTGCCAGGCGCACGCCAGGAGCGGTTCACAGCCGAGGAGACCGATGTTCTCGTCAGGGCCGTAAAACACAGAGAAGTGACATTGTATGGGGATGGAGAAACACACCCAAATTAGCTTTGGTTAAACAGGCGTATAATAATTTGGGTAAATGTGTAAGCTAGGTTTATGCCTGTTTTTTTACATCTTCATGGACATCACAATGATTTCCCTCGTGTGGAATATTTTTCCTTGTAATTATGTATGGTTTGCAAAAATGGGAACTGCTGCCTGCGTCTGTGTAGAGTAGAGAAGCAAAGTGTATGCGCGTTGGGCACACGCTACATTATGGCCAAGCATGCGCCCTTAAAATAGCATCTGAACGCGCCACTGAAAACGCGCCACTGACTTTAGACTAGGTTTTTCCTGGTCAGTGGCGGAATTGTAGCCTGGAAATCCAGACCTAAATCTAAAAGATGAATGGTCTGGTGTCGACTAATGAAAATTGGCCAGCTCGAGGGGCGGCACCAAGCATGTATTTGAAAATCTCACTGCACACAATTGGATAACACTACGACCAATCACAACAATAAACCCTATACGCTTAGCTACCAGCGGAGCTAACTGGTAGATTAGACTCTTACCGTATCCGGTCAGCAAAACAGCAAAAACACACTTCTTATAAAGGAACGATTCGAGCGGCGTCTTCTTTTCCTCTTCTAGATGAAAAGCCAAGTCTAACTCGTTCATTGTAGCGGCCAAAGCCGTTTCAAACAACTGGTATTCATCCATAGCCATCTTGCAATGTTTACTAATGACTTCGACGTCACAGCGCTGTCGTCATCTGTTTAGCTCACCTCTAGATCAGATAACCCGATGTGATTGGTGCAGCTCAGATATAAGGGCATATTTAATGAGCATCATTACTCGACGCCACAGTAACTCGCTGAGCAAATTCAACTTGTGCTCTCGCAAGAACTGGATTACCAGGGTAGCGAAATTGTTTTCTGGAACTGCAAAATAGCACCAGGGAATGTTTGCGCCGGAACACGCCTCCTCTTTTCGCTGAACCGCCCCCAGGAGCGCAATTTCATTCCCTAATTTACCGACGTGCGTCTGCCGAGGGGAAAAGTCCGCTGTGCGTCGGGTGCAAAATAGGAATGATACATGCGTCGGTGTACTAGGGCTGTCCCCGACTATGGATTTTCATAGTCGAATCAGAATCGTCAAGTCTTGCCTATAGTCGACTAATAGTCGAATCATGTGTATGGGGGCGGGGCTTTAACATTTCAAAGCCGCGAAGTACAGAAAATCACACAAAGATATAGAAGAAAATGTATAAAAACATTTTGGATCAATAAAACTAAGAAATAACATTAATAACTCCAGAAAGTCCACACTGCAGACAGGATTTACATTTCACATGCAAATCAAATTAAATCGGCTAAATGACCTGTGCGAGCAGGCTCTAAGTACAGCACAACATCGATGCACCGAAAAAATAAACAATTAATTTACTAAATTAAATTAGAACAGAATATACCTTTCTAATAAATAAAAATACAAAACGAAATAAATCAGAATCAAGTCACAAGATGAGGAGCAAATGTGTGCAAAATGCCTAAAGTGCAGGGGAACATATATTCAAAACACAAGCCACAAATAGTTAGATTAGATAACCCTGACAGATCAATAAATAAAATTAAAATAAAGAAATTATTAAAATAACGATAGTAGCCAGAATTTTCTACTTTGTCTTTTTAACTGCAGAAACAACAATAAATGCTAAACTGGAGTGGCAGTCTTTTTAGCTAAAAATGTTCACAGCATCCAAAAATAAAATTAGAACCAGCTGAAAAGTTTTGAAATCACTTGTAGGTCTACCCTACCTGATCAAGAGAACAAATCCAGTCTTTCACGCTGTCTGTGTCCGTTGGAGTCTTTTTAAATTGTGCGCGGGGATAAAATACATTCTAAAACACGTAACGTGAAAAACGTTTAACGACTTAATCTCCGAAAACAGTTAAATTAAAATATGAAAATGCTTTACTATAGGAGGAACGCATTGCGTTCATATTCTGGGTTTTCCTGATGCTAAATCCAGCCTTGGAGAATATCCTTTCTGATGGTGTACATCCACACTTTAGATTTTCTTATCCCAGACATTGTTAAAAATTTAAATCCTTGCCGCCAAGACGCTCCTCTGTCGGTCACGGATTGAAAGTGAAACTTAAATCTGTCACGGGGTGTTTGGATTTATTCACGCACGTTAAAAAAATATTTATTAAAAGCTTCTTTCTTTGCACATTTTTATATACAGCATTATCATAATAGGCTGAATGTTAATGTATTGACAGAAATCCGGTAGTTCTATGTGAAATCAGACATTGAGCACCCTTATATAGCCAAAGTGGCATATGATCCTCGTTTCATAACACATCTGCGAAGATTCGACCGTGAGATCGGTAGTCGAATCAGGCTCCTCCTATCGAAGCATCGAATCTTCGACTATTCGGGGTCACCCCTAAGTAAATTGTGCTGGGTGCAAGATAGGGCCCTTTATGTTAAGTGACTATTAGTGAAAAATATAAATAGATCTTAACATTTCTGAAGAAAAAGTGTGTAGTGCAAAACTGACAGGTTGCTTATTGGTCAAGCCTCTGTGATTTTCTAGTTACGGGTCCCTCCTTCAATGTAAGTCTGTTTGATGTTTTCACCTGTTTTATTGTTTTATAAGTTAGTAAAGTAACAGCACTCCTCTCCTACAACACACATGATTTGAGGAATTATTCATACCTGGAGCTCAAGCGCACTGAACCTTAACATTAAGAGGTTTGTTCCAATCACTATGAGCAGTAGCAACAGTAACGGTGCCTTAAAAACACCCCTAACAATAGACTGTTGGATGAATTTCAATAGAGCACTGACTTGCAAGCATAAAAAGACACACAAAGCACATGCACACAAACACACATAAAAACAGGCAGAAAATCAATGACGGCAATAATGGAATGTGGTGCATTCACAATAAGATCTGTAAGCACACATGCTTTTGTTTTGGATTATTGTGAATATGAATTTAAAACTGGCACCGAACTGAATCCCTGCTGAATTTCTCTTTGGGACATCTGTCAAGAACAGAGACACGGCAAATTAATCTGGACCATTCACTCTCTTTACTGTTCTGTGTTATTCGCTTATATTGTGCATGTGAATAATTATCACAAACATTTCTGAAGGATCATGTGACACTGAAGACTGGAGTAATGATGCTGAAAATTCAGCTTTGATCACAGGAATAAATTACATTTTACAATATATTCAAATAGAAAACAGTTCTTGTTTTTACTGTATATGTACTGTACTTCCCGACCCCAAATTTTTTAACAGTATTGTATATACTGGAGTATGAGATCATTAAGAACAAGATATTTAATTACTGTCTCTGATTTCAAAAATTGTTTCCAAAAGTCCAAAATATTTTAATAATTAAATTCATTTAATATTTGTCCTAGTACTATTAGCCACCACATAATAAATGATCAGTCTTAATTTCCAGAAATCACTGGAAACTTACTTGACTTTGTGAATGTGTTTCTGAATGGCATTATATTGCGTAAACATGTTAATACATCTGTTTAAAGTCACCATGAAATCAAAATTGACCTTTTTTTTTTTTTTTTTTTTATATTGCAATATTTATTATAAATAATGTATCCATGCACATTAATATTTATTTATTTATTAATTCATGTGCCCTTGTAATCTTTAATCAAAATAACTTCCCCTCCCTCTTGTAGCGACATCACTTCTCTTCTCTGATGACGAGGGCGGAGCAACTTGTCACTCATATGAGATTGACCAATAGCAAACCACAACCATCCAATCAATTCCCTTTGGACAAAATCAAGTCCCGCCCTAAATTTTGGTCTTATTCGAGAAGCCGTTAAACTCTCACAATAGAGAAGAAAAGACTATTGCAACTTCAGTTTCATGTCAGCTCTAAACTAGACCATACGAGACAAAAACCACAGTAGTAGTTTCTATTTGAACCAGATAATGGTCTCATTTTGAATCTTATGCACTATATATACACAGACACACAAAACACTCATCAAACACACTATGAGTCGAGTACACACCAGCATTTCATGGCATGGAACAGATTTAACCTTGTTTACCCACAATTGCCAAAATGAACAATGAAATTGATTCATAACGATATTACACCACTCCAAATAGAGATACATAGCGATGCCAGAGGGAGCTAGTCGGCGAACAAAGACAGGCCTGAACCAACCATGAGAGTGAAAATCAAATTAAAAGCATAAACTATACCTCTCTTGCTCTTTTTCGCTCTCTCTAAATCTCTTTCTCTCTCACACGCCATCATTTTTTATGATAAACGTTAACTGTTGCACATTAAGGCCCCTCGATAAAGTTCCACGACAGTGTTTAGAGCAGCCGGTCCCATAATAACTACACGCTCTGACCCCGAGTAATATCCGAGGTGTGATTATGACAGTAAAGTTTCCACCACAGAGATATTAGAGCAGAATTACTGCGGCGGGTTGATATCAAAGATCCATTAGAGTCATTAGCTCAATAGGAGCTTGTTAACCTCTGCGTAATGAATTGAGCTCTTCGCTCGCCCACACCGAGAGCGGCTCGTGTCGGTTTCTCCTGCGGTGAGGTGATTGTGCTTCAGCCTCAGCCAGTACAGGCTATTTTCACTCTTAATGATCGAACGTTAGTGGAGGGCTGCTAGCTTTCCCAACCTCGAAATGCACAGCAGTGTTTCCTCAACAGCAAACATTAGGCCCATACGTGAACGCAAATGCTTGGATTCCTTTTAATTCTCACATGTTGTATTCTCAGTGCTGCTGCAAACATTAACATTATTCTACAGCTAGTTTTCTCATTCAAGTCAGCTAGTTAAAGTCAACAACAGGTTCATAAACTACCATTCAAATGTTTGGGGTCAGTAAATTAATTAATACTTTTATTCAGCAAGGACTCAAAAGTGACAGAAAAGACGTTTAAAAAAATCTTTCAAAAAAAATTATATTTCAAATAAATTATGTTCTTTTGAACGTTGTATCCTGACATGTCATGGTTTCCACAAAAATATGAAGCAGCACAACTGTTTTACACTTTGATAATAATCAGGAATGTTTCTTGAGCAGCAAATCATCATATTAGAATGATTTCTGAAGGATCATGTGACACTGAGGAATGGAGTAATGATGCTGAAATTCAGCTTTGATCACTTTACAATATATTCACATAGAAAACAGTTACTTTAAATTGTAATAATATTTCACAATATTACTGTTTATACTGTTTTGATCAAATACATGCAGCCTTGTTGAGCGGAAGAGACTTCTTTCAAAAACAGTAAAACTTCTTACCGACACCAACATTTTGATTAGTAGATAATCTAGCAGATTATTCACTATACCTGGCCACAAAGGGATGGTAAATAATTACAAATCTTCAATTGATGTCTATCATTTAATCATCTTCCTAAAAAAAACAACACAGCAACCAATGATGCTAATAATACGCAGCACTAGTCTCTCTGCTGCTGTCATCAGCTCTGCAGCACTCATGCTGTTTATATGATGGTACTTCAAGTTCAAAATTTCTTTAAAGGTCCCATACCAGTCTATGGTCCCATATTGTACACCTTTCTGAAGTTTTATTTTAGGTTGTGATGTCCTTAAGAATATATATTTGCGGTATAAGTACCAAAAACCATCCCAATATATATTTTTATAGCCACTTTCTCAGGAGCTCTGCCAAGAACAGGTTGATTTTGGCCTGTCTAATTAATATTCATGAGCCTCTCTTCTGATTGGCCTGTTGTTTTCTGAGTGACGCACGGCCAGGCCAACCACAGGTAACTAGGGTCATGTATGCTGTAGCCTGCTGTGGCTTGGTGATGCTCACAAGTAAAGTAAATAAAACACCTGTAATGATTTGACATTGCTGATGGGAAATGTTATCCGGCCTTATATGCTCGAGCCGGACTCAGATCCCGAATCGGCGACGACAGGAGACAACCACCTCCTTACTTTCGGCGTTATTGTAAGAGTATTAAAATTACCATTAGTGCACGCAGATTTAACGTTAACGGTAATTTAAACTGTCTGTAAACAAACTCAGACTTTTTTTTTGTCAAATTCGATTTGAATCTCCAAAATATGTATGTTAATAGCTAGTTATACACTGATTTTGAAACACTTATCTGCTTTATAATATGTAACGTTAGCAGACAGACACCGAATGCAGTAAGCCATGTAACTATTGCTTTCCTACTGATACCAGGCCCGGGGTGGGTAATCGGGAGAATCGGGAGAATTCCCGGTGGGCCGCTTCACTTTTGGGCCGGTCGAGGATTATTTAATTTTTTTTCACATTTGTCACGTTAGTTACATTAGGGTACACACGTTCCGCATTCTGACACCGCAGCGTGCGGCCTCTGCATGGGTTGTACCATGTGAGGGAGTTCTCCCCTCCCCTCCTATACAGTTGGTTGGTTCCATAGCCCTCAGGTAGGCTACCGCGGCACCGCCGGCGCCTACCGATAGCTGGGCCGGCCCTACAGTAACGGTACGCGTCAGGGAGGATGGATGGGAGGAAGAGGCCAGGAGGTATGGAAGCTTGTTTCCGCCACAGAATAAAACATTTTAAAAGATAATTGCGACTTTTTATCTCACAATTGCGAGTTTACATCTCGCAATTCTGACTTTATTTCTCAGAATTGCGTGAAATAAAGTCGCAATTAAATTGCGTGTTATAAAGTCAGAATTGCGAGATATAAAGTCAGAATTGCGTGAAATAAAGTCGCAATTGCGTGAAATAAAGTCGCAATTGCATGTTATAAAGTCAGAATTGCAAGATATAAAGTCAGAATTGTGTGAAATAAAGTCGCAATTGCTTCTTATAAAGTCTAAGTGAATTATTATTTAACCGTTACATTATTTGTTGAACCATGGCATTAATACAAACTACACAATAGTAAAAGCTGAACTGTTGCTTCATTTATCCAATTTGGAAAAAGTGCTAATATTTGGAATTTCACCGTGGAAAAAGTGGGCCGGTCTTGGGCCTGAAACTCCCGGGCTGAAAAGTGGCCCCACTCCGGCCCTGACTGATACAGTAAGTTGATGTGCTACAATTTCTTTCTAAAATGTTACTTTTTTTCTGTAAAAGTTGTACTTGTGGTGAATCTGCAAGGATGCCCACACAACGCGAGAACATAAACTGCAATTGACGTCCAAGGTAAACTTGTAAAACTATGAACTGTAGGGACTGCAGCATCTTTGAGGAGGAGCTTCTTTGAAAAACCAGCATTGAACTGAGCCTGATTGACGAAGCGGTCACTTGTGAACAGTGCAGAACAGATGGTTAAGGTTGAACTAAATTGCTGTGGTATTTCTGAATAAATAAACATCAGCCACTGTTCTCTTATATTAATGTTGTTCGGAAGCATGTGCAATGATGTAGTTTCGTGACGGTGGGCAGTGCTTGGGATGGGACTGAGTAGTTCTGACATCACATTTATACAGAAGGCACAACGGCTCGTGAAAAGGCACAGCTACTTTATGCAGGCTGTGTGCATTTGTCTGTGGATCGACTGTTTTGAAGCTTATATGGTAGTTTCACAGCACCTAGACCTCTGTTATCATGAAAATAGCCAGGAAATTTCAGTTTTGACAACATGGGACCTTTAAACATTTTTGGAAGTGGGGAAAAAAATGACTTACACCTGTAATTGCACCTTTCAACTATGAATTGTAGCATTTTATCTTTCGACTATCACCAAAAGTGGACTTGGATCACACACTGTTCTTGGCTTTTACTTTGTATTCTGTTCTCACAGTGTGCAAAAAGACATTTATGCATTTGGCAAACGCTTTTATCATGAAGTGACATTGCATTGAAGGTATACACTATGGAAGCACAGAATAAAAAAGGTAATTGCGACTTTTTATCTCGCAATTGTTTTCTCAGAATTGTGTGATATAAACTCTCTTTTCTCAGCGGCGGAAACAAGCTTCTACAAGTACGTCGTAAGTAATACATATTATCAGTTCATGCATTCCCTGTGGATTGAACCTATGCTGTTTCTAGTGCCATGTGACACTGTTTGAGCCACAGGACTGTGACAGAAAAACAAACAGACAGTGGCATTTACTCATACACTCTTAAAAAAACAAAGGTGCCACGAATAACCATAAACCATGGTTCCTAAGAGTAAGTCTACATGAAAAAAAGCTTTTAAAAAAGCATTTTTGTTAGTGTGAAGAATCTTTCATTCTCTTTTAATTCCTTTTATAACTCCCCCTGTTTTTATTTTGTGTCTATTTTCTAAGCAAAGCTCTATGAATTGCTATAGTGTGATTATTATAATTCCTTTCTATGTAAAGCTTTTGAATAACTGTTTGAATTTTCCTTGCTTTTATTTTGTGATTATTTTTATTCCTCTCTATGTAAAGCACTTTGAATTGCCATAGTGTATGAAATGTGCTATATAAATAAACTCGCCTTGCCTTTAAATAACCTAATAACCTTTTGTGCAATGGTTCTTCAAGGTTCTTCATGGAACCATAATGCCAGTAAAGAACCTTTATTTTTAGGAGTGAATATCTTATTATTTGTCTAATCATCTTGTTTCTTTTGTATCATCTGTTTAAAAGTAAATTAATATTACGTTACTGCCACTATTGGAAGAGAACAAAATTTGAACTGAATTGCATTGGATAAAGTCAAGTCAATTATTTCCATAGAGCTTCAAACAATAAACAGGAAAATAATTATCAATGATGCAAACAGAATTCAATTCTGCTGCAAAGCAGACTGATAACTTTGCAACATATGTATTGTGAAAGCGCTATACAAATAAATGTGAATTGAATTGAATTGAACATTGACACTGTTATTGAACTAAACTGAGCTGAATAATGACACTATTGTCTTCTGTAGAGCCACTTTATACAGTAGATAAACTGAGTTTGTTTCATAATTGATGCTGAATGATGACACTTGACTTCTGTAGAGCTGCTTTACAGCTGAAACTGAATTTGTTTCATAATTAATGAATTGTGCAACTGTTATTTTCCTGTTTATCACCATGTAGAGTGACCACCTGTCCCGCTTTGCACTGTGCACAGTATTTTCACCCCTTGTCGCATATTGAGAAAATGTCCCGCAATTTCATCAGTCTGTTGGTTTTTAATTAGCATATTAAGAAAACGTGCATGCGTTCTTTTGCCTTTTTAAGAAAGC
Source organism: Leuciscus leuciscus (assembly GCF_965113295.1). Taxonomy (NCBI): domain Eukaryota; kingdom Metazoa; phylum Chordata; class Actinopteri; order Cypriniformes; family Leuciscidae; genus Leuciscus; species Leuciscus leuciscus. The sequence goes on from NC_138729.1 coordinate 48,371,982, forward strand.
ATTTTATTTATTCTTTTTGCGGCGTAGTTATTCACCTATATTTAACAGCGCTATTACAACAGCCATTTTTTAAATCCTATCCAATGGTTGAAAGCAAAGGAACAAACACGGTCACTAGTAGGTTGTGACGGCTGTCAATCAAAATGTGGACCGGTGATTCGTTCCATGCGTTCCCTGTCAGAAAACAAATGGATAATTCGGTAAATTTAAATTGAACAGAATTTATCAACTTGTTGCCTACTGCGGTTGTTTTAATTCACATCCTTTCAAAAAATATGAAAGTTTTTGGTTTAATATATTCTTAATATAGGCTATAAGACTGTCAATGATCTAATTTCATGTTGTTTTATATTTTATTTGTTCATTATTTATTTTGTTGGATTTTAGTTGGACTTGGTCAGAACTGTTTCAAAAATAGTGATCTGCATGATGCCTGCTGCCTTTGGGCTCAGTGATGTTGAATTTAAATTACATGTAAAATAAAGACGTGTTACATTGTGATGTAATGGTGTTTTCTGGAAGGGACTAAAGAACAAATAATTTTTATCAGCTGAAAGGCAGAATACAAATGTTTTTATTACAGTTTCAGGTTAAGTTTTAGTCTTGGTAACATGTCCCACATTGTCCCACACAAACTTATAATCGTCCCACATTTGGTTTGTTTGATGGTGGTCACCCTACCATGAAGCTGCTTCAATACAATCTGTATTGTATAAATCACTGTGATTTGACATTCAGTGACGGTCAGTCATCTAGGTTGTGTCTCTGGCCATAGTTGTTGGTGACTAGCCTTAATCTCAGTGTCCATAGCAGTCATATAAAAAATAAAATCCTTGAGAGCTCTGATAACATTACATAAAAATACACAAACCAGTATGTGTCAGGGAGGGGGTTATCTATCTCTCTAACAGCACCTTTAGCAATGGAAACCATAAATAAACCAGAGCTATCACGTTTTTATTGCACCTCAGAAAAGGCCATAATGTTTCTGACCCATAAACGAGAGTGATGGTGAATGAAGTGTGTGTGTGTGTGTGTGTGTGTGTGTGTGTGTGTGTGTGTGTGACTGACCCGACGTCTCGTCCACCCGCTCCTCTATGGTGTGCTCTCTCTGATGGACCCACTCGCTGTTGCACTTGAAGTAGATCTGTGCGGCTGGCGTGGCCGTGCAGAAGAGATTGACAGCTTTGTTCTTGACGATGTAAGCGTCCTCCGGCTCCAGGAGGAAGTGTGGGAGAGGTTCCGGCGGATCGCTCGGGAAGGTCTCTGGCAGCTCTCCCAAACCCAACAGGAAGTCATCATCACCTGGGACAAAAACACAGACAGCGTGAGCCTTAAAATCAGCATGAAATGGAAGTTGTGATAGTCTTTTCTTCCCTATTGTGATGTTTATCTGAGTGAAACGGCTTCTCGAACAAGAAAATAATTAGGGCGGGACTTGATATTGTCATGGGGAATTGATTGGATGGTTGTGGTTTGCTATTGGTCGATCTCATGTAAGTGACAGGTTGCTCCGCCCTCACGCCAGTGAACACATCATCAGAGAAGAGACGAGATGACGCTGCAAGAGGGAGGGAGGGATTTTGATTAAAGATTATAAGGGCGCAAGAATAATAAAAAAAAGATGTGCACAGATAAATCATTTATAATAAATGCTGCAATAATAAGAACTGTCCATTTAGATTTCATGATGACTTTAAGGAAGTGAGTGGGGAAACAGAGTGATGCCTTTCTAACGTGCCATTAGATGATGGATTCATCAGCACATCTTGAATTATAAGTTATGTTCACTACTGTTCAAAATGTACAAGTAATGTTACCAAATATTTCTATTTCAAAGAAATGCTGTTATTTTGAACTTTCTATTCATCAAAAAATCCTGGGGAATTTTTTTATTTTTTATCACGGTTTCGACAAAAATATGAAGCAGCACAACTGTTTTCAACATTGATAATAATCAGAAATGTTTCTTGAACAGCAGATCATCATATTAGAATGATTTCTGAAGGATCATGTGACACTGAAGACTGGAGTAATGATGCTGAAAATTCACCTTTTCATCAATACAGCTGAAATTGTAATAATATTTCACAATATTGCCATTTTTGCAACAAATAAATACCGCCTTTGTGAGCCTGAGACTTCTTTTAAAAACATAAAAAGAAAACAAAAATGCTTTTGAATGGTAGAGTATAACTGAAACACAATGAAATGTTTTAGAATAGATAATGCAGAATGAACTTTTGCAACAGAAACTCCCATTACGCCAATTTTATTCACAAATATCAGATTTCTCAGAGCCTCTTCTACTTCTCGTCTGTGAGCTCGCTCGGGTCCGGAGAGGCTTCACACGCTCAGGCTGGTGCAGGCCTGCTTTCGGGTCTCATTATGAAACAGGATCTTACGCTTGTCTCGAACTGATCCCTGGTTAATGGAGTAACTGATGCCTATTTTTAGCTTCCAAGTTCAAATAAACATGACGTTTCATCTCCCTTAAACTCTCTCTAGCATTCGTCCTCTTTGTTCTGAGTGAATGGACTATTAAATGAATGAACAGATGAATAAATAAATGGACAAACAAACAAATGAATGACTATAAACTAATGAACAAATGTGAATGAATGAAGAAATTAATGAGAGATTATGTCAACAAACAAATCAATTAACATATGAATGGACAAAGCTATTGAATGGACAAACAAGCACATGAACGTGACAAATAAACGAACAAATATATTGTTAATGAACAAACTAATGAATGAATTTATTAACTGAGGCAAGAATGAATAAATGAATAGATGAATAAACAGATAAATGAGTAAACAAACAAGATTGGATGAATGAACAAATGGGTGAATGAACAAAAATCAATGAACATGAACAAATACTTGAATCAATCAACAAACGAATGAATGAATGAAAGTAAACACAATAGATAAATGAACAGAACAAATAAACTAATGAAACAACAAATGTACATGAGTGAATAAATGAAGGAACAGACAAAAGAACAAACATGTCATGAATTTGAAACTTGAAACTTGATGAATGAACTAATCAATGAACAAATGAAAGAATATGTGAATCAATAAAAATTAATGAACATGAATGAACAGATTTATCAGTTAACAAACTACTGAAAGAACACCGGATGAACAGATGAACAAATAACTAATGAACTAACTAATGAACAAAAATGATCTATTAAACTAATGAATTAATGAAAAAAATTTATGAACATGAATGAACAAGTGAATCAATCAATAAACTAATGAATGAACAATCAAACAAATGAACACGACTGCATAAATAAATGAAGAGGCAAAAAGACAAACTTGTATTACATCAATAAATGAACAAATTAAGATATGATCAAACAAACTAGCAACGCGCAAACTAACTAATAAACTACATCAACATCAACAACCATAAGAATGAACGAATCAATCAGTGAACTAATGAATCAAAGAACACAGTAATAGAAAAGTGAACAGAACAACAAATAAACTAATGAAGGAACAAGTATATTATAAATTAAACAAGAATTAAACAAGAATGGATGAATGAACTAATTAATGAACAAAAAATGAATGTGAATGAACAATCAGTTAAACTAATGAAGGAATGAACATACAAATGAACAGATGAACGAATAAAACAACAAACTAATGAAAGAATGAACAAAATAATGAATGGATGAATCAATCTACAATTAATTAATCAAAGAACCCAGACAAGTGAACAGAACAACAAATAAACTAATGAATGAACAAATGAACATGACTGAATAAATGAAGGAACAGACATATGAATTAAAGTAATGAATGAACAAATGGTGGAATAAATGAATTAAGTAATAAACTAATGAACGACTGAACAAAAATCAATGAATGAATGGATAAATCAACACACTAATGAATCAAAGAACAGAGAAACAGATAGTGAACAGATTGAGCCCGACTGAATTAATGAACAGACAAAGAATGGAAATATAACAAAGTAATGAATGAATGAACAAAGAAACGACTGAGTTGATGGACAGATTAGTTGTTTTTTAAAATATAAATTCACTTGTTAATGCACAATTTCACGTCCAGCACAAATGCAGAGATCTTCAACAGCACACACACACACACACACACACACACACACACACACACACACACACCACACACACACACACACACACACACACAGACACGTGCACATAATGGATGGGTCGTAACCCAGGACGTATCGATCCTTGGAGTCATCAATACATATACCGGATACTAACATTACACTAATACACACACACACACACACACACACACACACACACACACAGTAAAAAGACAATGGCACGAGTGTCGGATTATTAAGGAATGCCTTCATTAGATGCCCACTGACCCGTCCTATGGCACGCAGTCCAGCTCATAACTCTTATCTGACTGTCTCACACACACACACACACACACACACACACACACACACACACACACACACACACACACACACACACACACACACACACACACACACACACAGAAAGAGTTCGTTTCACCCCAAATTAACACTCTGTAAGGCACATTAGCTTCTATTAACGGGTCACGGCACAGCATGGGATCTAATGACGGACCGCGGGCCGTGGGTTTGTGTTGTGTTTGCAAATGTTATTATGATAAAAGATGATTCATTAATTCAAATCCCTGATTAATCTTAAACACACAAACAGGCTCTGTCCTGTTTACTCTATATAAAAAAAAAAGTCTATGATAAAAAAAAACACAAACAAAACTGATACTCTTCCAACAAAAGGCCTCAAACACACTTAAAGTATAGCCTATGAATATGACTATTGAATCATGATTCAATTCTAAATCGATTCTTGATCTACATTTCTTTTCTTATGAGGTTAAAGGCTTTTTTGTGTCACTTTTTTATGTGATGGATTTTATTAAAATTACTTATATAAATTAATTATATAACTATACATACTTTAAAAAGAATTATAATTTTTAAAATATTATTTTATAATATATAATTATGAATTTTAAAAAATTGTATGTTAAAGGTATAGCGGAGGATCTTTCCAAATTTTAGATAAGACCCGCCCTCTCCACTTTTTGAAAAGTTTGATTGATTCACCAGAATGATTGACAATTAGGAGGACCAATAGTTTAGACTACCCACCAGGAAGTAAAACATCCTCCGCTATACCTTTAAGAGTTATCTAACTATAGCTTCAAAACATACAAGTAAATACACTGAAAAAAATTATTATGTAGGATTTACTGTGAAGCACTTTTCACTCAGAAATTGCTAGTAAATTTCACAGACAAATGAATTTCACATTACAAAGGAATGGCAAGTAAAACAAAATGTAAGTAAAAAGTAAAAAGACTGAAATAATCAGACATAATCCAATAATCTTTTTCTCATTCGACAGATCATTTTATGCTGTCATGATCCTGGCCTGTGTTCCCCTGTCTTGTTTAATTGACTCTTATTTTGAAGTTTAGTTTTGTTCCTATTGTTCCTGTGTTTCTGTTTCCTGTGTTTAGTTCCTGTTTCATTTGTTTTCATTGCCTATACTGTATAAGTATTTTTATATATATACAGTACCAGTCAAAAGTTTGGAAACGTTACTATTTTTAATGTTTTTGAAAGAAGTCTCTTATGCTCATCAAGCCTGCAGTTAAAAAACAAACAAACAAAAAAACAATAATATTATGAAATATTATTACAATTTAAAATAATGGTTCTCTTTTTTAATATACTTTAAAATGTAATTTATTTTTGTGATGCAAAGCTGAATTTTCATCAGCAAGTACTCCAGTCTTTGGTGTCTTATGATCCTTCAGAAATCATTCTAATATGCTGATTTATGATCAATGTTGGAAACAGTTGTGCTGCTTAATATTTTTTTTATAACCTGAGATACTTTTTTCAGGATTATTTGATGAATAAAAAGTTAAAAAGAACTGTATTTATTTAGAATAGAAATCTTTTGTAACAATATACACTACCGTTCAAAAGTTTGGGAACAATAACTTTTTTTTTTTTTAAGAAATTAGTACTTTAATTCAACAAGGATGCGTTAAATTGATAAAAGGTGATGGTAACGATTTATATTGTTAGAAATGTTTTTATTTTGAATAAATGCTGTTTTAATGAATAAATGCTGTTAACGTTTTACTCATCAATGAATCCTGAAAAAAGTATTCCCAAAAAATATATTAAACAGCACAACTGTTTCCATCATTGATAATAACTGAGTATCAAATCATCATATTAGAATGATTTCTGAAGGATCATAAGACACCAAAGACTGGAGTCCTTGCTGATGAAAATTCAGCTTTGCATCACAAAAATAAATTACATTTTAAAATATATTAAAAAAGAGAACCATTATTTTAAATTGTAATAATATTTCATAATATTACTGTTTTTTTTTTGGTTTTTGTTTTTTGTTTTAACTGCAGGCTTGATGAGCATAAGAGACTTCTTTCAAAAACATTAAAAATAGTAATGTTACCAGACTTTTGACTGGTACTGTATGTACAGTATTTTTATAAGAGAAAAGGCTGAAACACTGGCAGGTGTATCCGCACAGTCAAGCGAAACACTCGTTTCTTAACGGACATTCGATGCTATCAAGTTTTCCGAATCAATTCAGAATCGTGGAAGAGAGATGAGTTGTTTTTAACAAGATAAAATCCCTCGTTCATGTAAGTATCACGATTTCACATTCAGCTCAAATGCAGAGAGCATTTGATAAAGTAAAGGTCAGAGACAGGCTGGAATGTCATGGAAAACCGAATTAGGTTATAAGAAACCTTGACTAACATTATAAGGGGAAAATAAAGTGTAGAAAGAGACCTTTGAACACTTTCTCTCTCTCTGGCTGTTCTCCAGTCCTCTTATCATCTCACCTCTCCGGTGCCAAAGAGTCCAGTGTTGGTTCAGATGATTAACTCTCTTAATAATGGGGCTTAAAGACCAAGCTGGGACCTTTGGAACACGAGAGGGGTCACGTTTATCAGCTTAACCTTCCGTAGCTTGTGAGTGTATTATTGATGAACAGTGAACGGTCCAGTACTGCAGGAATATTCCAGGTTAAATACAACTTAACCCCCATACGATGGCATCTGTGACACGCCGTCAGTCACTGCAGAAAATACTCCCTCAGTTTGTAAAAATGAACAGAGATTGTGTTTACACTATGAATTCATAATGGGAGTCTATGGGGCAATGATCCTGCTGCGCCGGTTTTTAACTCTAGCGCACATGGTTGCCTTCGCTTTTGTCCAACATCACTAAACAAGAAATAAAATTAATGCAGATAAATAGAAAAATAGAAAATAGTCAAATTAATAATATGAGTGTCCGATTAATAAATAAATAAAAAATGAATAGAAACAATGAAACATTGATGTAATAGCATGAGAAAATATATTTATATTTCAATATATAATATTGTCAATAATTAAATGAATTCATATTATTATTATATTTATAATTATATTATTATTTACAAATATTTAGTCTCTTTAACCTTATAAAAAGTATCATGAACGTCAGATTATTAAATATATGACTAAAATAAACAAGGATCTCAAGTACTGATGAAGAAAATAATGCAAAATTGATACTGGTATATAACTGTTAACAATCAAACAGATACATATAAATTATATTCAATAATTTATAACTATTGTCTCTTTGCCCCTACAAAAAAAAAGGAAAAAAAAGAAAAAAAGTAGCACAAGAATTAGTAAAAAATAAATAAAATAGAAACAATCTAATGCAATATCATGAGAAAAAAAACAGCAAAATCAATATATAATATTATCATTAATAATCAAATTTATTATTTATTAATTTGAAAAAATATATATTTTTTATAATAATTTACAAATATTGTAACCTTACAAAAAGCACCATGAGCATCAGAATGAATGAATAAATAAACAAACAATGCAATATCATGATTTTTTTTATACAAAATCAATATTTAATACTATTGTTAATAGCCACATTAATTCATATTAAGTGTATTATTACATTAATAATTTACAAATATTGTCTCTCACCCTTACAGAAAGTACCACAATCAATCAATCAATCAATCAATCAATCAATCAATCAATCAATCAATCAATCAACTTTAGTACTCAAATAGCAGGCCACAGATGCTGTCGATAAACATTGAGTCTAAAATAGCCCAGAATATTCCTGTAATAAGAGCAGAGGTAATTAATCCGATCATAGATCAAACAGAAAACACACACGGCACTCCAGCACTCCACTTTCTGTGTGTGTTTATGTGCGTCTGTGAGTGTATTACACACAAAGTCAAGGAGAGGCAACGCAGCCTGGATGAGCTCTTATAATCAACAGTGTTTATCACTCGTCCCCAGACTCATCATTTACACACAGCACCATGATAAATATCACGTTTAATTACTGACCCAGCGTGAGGACACACACCGCCAAGAGCAGCCGGCACTTCAAAGCTATCAGGAGCAACCAGATCGAGCTGCATATATGTGTGTGTGTGTGTGTGTTTACAGCGTGTTCAATATCAGCCTAACACATGCTCATTTAAATACAGACAATAGCTGTGTCTGTTCTAATGAACACTCATGTGAACACTCATCCATCATACACACGACACATGACTACCGCTCAGCTGGACTCTGTCTGGACACACACGTGTTTACTTCCCTTTCACTTCTATTGTTCTTAAAGCTAATTATAAATACTACTGACCCGAACACCATAAAAGACTTCATATATATATACACTGCCGTTCAGAAGTTTGGGATCGGTAAGATTTTTTTATGTTTTTAAAAGAAGTCTCTTTATGCTCACCAAGGCAGCATTTATTTGATTAAAAATACAAAAATAAACAGTAATATTGTGAAATATTATTACAATTTAAAATAACAGTTTTCTATTTGAATATACTTTAAAATTTAATTTATTCCTGTGATCAAAGCTGAATTTTCAGTATCATTACTCCAGTCTTCAGTGTCACATGATCCATTCTAATATGATGATTTGCTGCTCAAGAAATGTTTATTATTATTATCAATGTTGAAAACAGTTATGTAAAAAAAAAAAAAATCAGGATTCTTTGATGAATACTAAAAATTATATATATATACACACACACACATATATATTATCTATGTCTCTGTGTATATATATAAATTCTATAATTATTGAAATTATTTATATACATTTTTATATTAATTTAAAAATATATATTTATTCACTTAACTCATGATACTATGGAATTATCATTGGACACCATCACTGAACTGTGGCACAGCTGAGATGAAATGAAGTGTTTTTTTCTTTTGAAGATGTCCTTGAAAATTAGTATTTTTAAATTTATCAAACCTCTAGAAATGCTGTTGAGACATTTTGTTCGCAAAAGAACACCTGGGTCAGAAGCACGGTAAAAAAAAATAATTCTGAAAGTAAAGCCGTCTTCAATTCATTATGCGATTGTCCACATAAGAATAGAAAAATAACATAAAAAATGTGATCTCTAATATTTCAATTGTATCGCCTAGAGAGCACTGCGATTAAATGGAGACACTTTGTACAAAAAGCACTCTAACACTGAATATAAAGTGCCCCTATTATGCTATTTTAAAGGCTCCTGATTTTGTTTTGGAGTCTCCTACAATAGGTTTCATGCATTCAAGGTCAAAATCACTTTATTTTTTCTCATATCCATTGCAGCATCAGCTCTTTCCTCAGTGTCTGAAATGGTTCGATCAAAGATTCAGTCTCTCTAAACCCCTCCTTTCTGAGAGCCTGCTCTGCTCTGATTGGTCAGACATCCCAGTCTGTTATGATTGGTCAACAGCTTGCAGCACGTGTCAGAAACAATAACCATTTCCATATCTGACTACAACTTCAGCTCCGGATCTTTCTCAGCACTTGATACACAGTGATATGAACAGTTAAAGGGTAACCCTCGCCAAAATGCAACCTAGGGTCTTTTTGTTAATCTACCCGAGACAAACTTTCGTTTAAAAGCATAATTAGAATGGAAACGCCACTTTTAAGTTTGACCGTATTTTCGTTTTCGGTCAAATTGCCTTGTGAATGAGAGTGCTTGGGGCACTTCTATGATAGCATCAAAAATCGTTATTTTTAAAACACTAAGAAGGCTCGACACAGCATGAAACTTTGCTGGAAGTATCACCAGGGGCTCTACACATGAACTCCAGCATTGAGAACATTGTTCGTGTACACAGAGTTTACTAAAAAGAAAGGTTTTGAACCTGCCGGCATTTTGACTGTCAAAAATAGTCGATCTCTGAATGCAACGTAACAGGGAGGAGAGTAAAGATGGAAAGCTCCTAAAGCTTAATTCCATGTTAATTCACGGATAATTTGTTGTTTTGTCGTTAGTGAAAATCAATATTTACCTTGTATTTGAAGAAGGATCCTCATATAAGAAGCAATACTAAAATTCAGAGTCAGTTCATTCACATTTGGAAATGCCGGCGGACAGAAAAACAGTGAGTTGTTCAAAACCTTTCTTTTTAGTAAACTCTGTGTACACGAACAATGTTCTCAATGCTGGAGTTCATGTGTAGAGCCCCTGGTGATACTTCCAGCAAAGTTTCATGTTGTGTCGAGCCTTCTTAGTGTTTTAAAAATAGCGATTTTTGATGCTATCATAGTTGTGCCCCAAGCACTCCCATTCAAAAGGCAATTTGACCGAAAACGAAAATACGGTCGATCTTAAAAGTGGAGTTTCCATTCTAATTATGCTTTTAAACGAAAGTATGCCTCGGGTAGATTAACAAAAAGACCCTCGGTTGCATTTTGGCGAGAGTTACCCTTTAAGGTCCTTGCACACGGAGTTAAAAAAATAAATACGACCTCACGTTGCGTCAATCACGTTTACACATTGCCCCCGAAACTTTCGTCCATCATAAAAAAAGAAAAAAAAAGATCGGGTTCGATTTTCTGCGTTTTTCACATCGGTAGCAAGCATTTTGAGAGGTATTTTGACAATACAGAGCCACCGAACAAGCAAACGCCAAAATCCACAACTGTTCAGGATCAATTGGTTCACGGAAACTGGCAGTCTTGTTTTTAGTATGTGGCTCCAGTATCGCTAGCAAAGCGTCAAACTGAGCCACTGACATCATGAAGTAAACTTTGAATTGCTCGGGATAATCCCGCAGCTCCTTGATAAGGAGGTGGAACTCTCCGTCCTCTCTACGCAATCTCAGGATTGGATAGACCCAATACTTCCTAAAAGATAGAGCACATCAAAATCATCCTCACTGCTTGAAGACTCCATTTTGTATTGTTTTGCGAATCTTTTCGCAACGTATTAACTCAGGGCCCTATCTTGCACCCAGCGCAATTGACTTTGTACACCGACACATGTATCATTCCTATTTTGCACCCGCGCACAGTGGACTTTTCCCTCGGCAGACGCACGTCGGTAAATTAGGGAATGAACTTGCGCTCCTGGGGGCGGTTCAGCGAAAAGAGGAGGCGTGTTCCGGCGCAAACGTTCCCTGGTGCTATTTTGCAGTTCCAGAAAACAATTCCGCCACTGACCAGGAAAAACCTAGTCTACAGTCAGTGCCGCGTTATTCAGATACTATTTTAAGGGTGCATGCTTGGCCATAATGTAGCGTGTGCACATCACGCATACACTTTGCTTTTCTACTCTACACACAGTTGCAGTTGTTGCCATTTTTGCATACCATACATAATTACAAGGAAAAATATTCCACATGAGGGAAATCATTGTGGTGTCCATGAAGATGTGAAAAAATAGGCATAAATCTAGCTTACACATTTACCCAAATTATTATACGCCTGTGCTAATTTAGGTGGGTTTCTCCATCCCCAATGTCACTTTTCTGTCTTTTACACAATGTCACAACGTCGGTCTCCTCGGCTGTGAACCGCTCCTGGCGTGCGCCTGGCAAATCCGCCGTTATAATAGCAATCCGCTTTAGAACAAGCGCGCCTGCTCTTAAAGGGAATGTGAGATGACGCTGTGATTGGTTTATTTTGTGTTACGCCCAAACCACACCTATGAGTAATGAAGCTACTTCAGACCAAACCATTTTAGATGTGCGTCGGGTGCAAGAGTCATTTATCCCTCCGGTATAATAGCAACAGCGCCCGAGATCCACCCACAAAGTTACTTACGTTTTGCGTTTGATACTTGCGTTTCAGATCGTTAAAATAGGGCCCTCAGTGTGCAAGGTTTTTGTGCATGACGAATTTTTAGGATGACGAATACAAATAAAAAGCATACAAAATGGACATTCGGGACTCATATGCAGTGAGCAAGGACCTTTACGTTGGCGTCGGTTTTACGACGAGTCGTCATCCTTTGGAAGTTCATGCAAAGTGGATTTGCTTTGGCAGCACAAAAAAAACTCCATTTATCTGTACTTTGATCTTTGAAACTTTGTAGACCTTTTCCAGTCACAAACAGCTAGATTACACACTACATTAAAGTTAATATCCAAAAAAGCATAATAGGGGTGCTTTAATATGACAATTTACATCCAGAGTGTTTTACACAGAATTGTGCCCTGCTTGTGTTTCATGAATGATATTATAGAGGCTGATAAAAGCAAACAGTGACACTGGAGCTATTAAAAACAGCCTATCTCCGTGTTTCTCTGTACATTTAACGTTCATATGTTTTGGAAAAGTCTGCGCAGTGTAATTTAGTAACTGCGGTTTTGAACTGGGACCAGATGCAGAGTATTACAAACACACACACACACACACACACACACACACACACACACACACACACACACACACACACACACACACACACACACACACACACACACACACACACACACACACAAGATGCAGTGACAGAGGGCTGTTTTCCGTCCTCATTATCTGTGACAACAAAAACGGCTGTCACCACCAACTCACACGCTCTCAAAACATGAACATCATTACAAACAAAGATGAACTCCCTCATTCCATCAGACAGCCAACTCACAGCGCTTCAAAGCTCAATGTTCCTCTGAAAAACCCATTTCAGACTGCGCATTATGAGCGAATGCTCAACAAAAGCAATAACAGATGCAGAGAATGGAAGTGAGCGGAAGAACTTCACAGTAAATGTGGCATGTCACGCTTCAGATTTTAACAAAAGCATTCGGTGTTACCTAGATGACGAGAAACAGATGGTATTGTGGGTAAATTGTCAAACGTACACCTTTGCTGCAGAGTTAAAAAAATTAAGCATGAAGAAATTATGAATATTTAAACTATGTTGTTAAAAAAAAATTGGACCCCATTGACTTTCATTGCATGGGCAAAAAACACTGAGTTTTAGGTGAACTACCCCTTTAACTCTTTCCCCGCCATTGATGGAAATTTCCGGCTATCCCTGTTTTCACTATTATATGGTAGGGGGTGCTATTGCACATCTTCTGAAAGAGTACTGAATCTCCATATCAAAACACAGGCGAAGAAGAGGCGGAAACAAGCGATATCATATGTAAGAAGACGCATATGTAAAATAATGCGATCATCAACATTAAACAGCATATAAATCCAAACTGCCTAATGTTACCAATGAAATATTACCCAGGATAAGCTATAGGACTGTGAAGCTTTGGGGGTGTTGATGGACTCGATCTACTCCATCTGTGTTTTGAGCATCGATCTGAGTCCGATCCACACCCTGCTTTTTGCTCAAAATGTTACTTTTTTAATGAAACTTGCCCACATTCAAGTGTTGATATAAAAAAAAGAATGCATGAAGCTAGAATAAAAAGCAGAGGCACTGTTCTTTCTTTTTATATATTGAATGTTCAGATATTCATTCAACATAATGTTCTGGGGGCCATGAAAATTTTGTGAATATGATAAAAAATGCTGGCGGTGGCTGGTAACTTAAAAAAAAAACCTGGCAGGGAAAGAGTTAAAATCCACAAAAAAAAAGAAAAGAAAAAAAAGTAATGCACAGGAAAAAGCCATAACAAATTCTCCATTGAGCTCATTAATTCTACATTCACTTGCAATATGATTTAATCATCGTTCTGAATCCGATCTGGATGTAGCCTTTGACAAAAACTTGTTTTTCTCAGCTTTTTGCTCAAAATATTGCTTTTTTTATTAAACTTGCCCACATTCAAGTGTTGATAAAAAAAAATTAAAAAAGAATGCATAAAGCTAGAATAAAAATGTTTTGGTTTTTTTAAAGCAGAGGCTCTTTTCTTGCTTTTTATATATTGCATGTTCAGATATTCATTCAACATAATGTTCTGGGGGCCATGAAAATGTTGTGAATATGATCAAAAACGCTGCAGGTGGCTGGCAACTTTTTAAAAAACCCTGGCAGGGAAAGAGTTAAAATACACAAAAAAATAATAATTTAAAAAATAAAAATAAATAATGCACAGGGAAAAGCCATGACAAAGTAACCATTGAGCTCATTAAGTCTACATTCACTTACTGAGACCCCTTAAAATTTCCATTTATTACAGAATTACTTTAGCCAACATTTTCCATGTTAACCATTATTTCATCCAAAATACCATAGTTACTAACTATGGTATTTTGGCTGAAATAATGGTTACCATGGAAAATGTTGGCTCTATTCTGGTATCAGTCTCTCAAAGGTCTTTCCAGAATATGATTTGTGTGCGTCTCCAATACCCATTATACCACAACACTACATGAATACTCATTTTAAAACTAATTTAAACTTTAAAAAGCATTTAGGCTGCTGGTATGGTAACATCTGATAAACAAACCAACCAGGGAGTTGAATTTCTAAAACACAGAGAGAGTTTTGCATCACAAATTTTACTTTCATCTGTGCGTGATATTAAAAGATATGAAATATTCAAGAAACAAAGACAAGATTAGTCCAGAACAGCCCGAAATAAACTCTCGCCATCCTACACTCCCATCGACAGCAATATAAAATCAGATGTTCAATAAATAGATATATTGATGATCAATAAAGTTCAAATAAAGTCAAAAACTATGCTAATTGTTCAGTCATCTGTTTGTATGACTTTGATTTGATTCACACGAGAGTCAAATGATTATTCTTACATTGTTTTAAAGTGTACATTACATTCCTAAAACAATTAGCAGCCAAAGTGCATTTTCTGATCGCTGAGGAAGAGGATGATGCATTTGACACCTGTCAATCAAACTCTCTTTATGGAGGGATAGTTACTGTAGATGAATTTGACAGATGTCTGTGTTCAGCTGGAGTTTTTATTGCCATATTCAATCAAATAAATCCCAATGTTTGACTTGACAGCATGCAGAGATGTATATGTATGTGTGTTGCATAATATATTATATACATGCTTCTATTATATAATATTTCATATATAATACATCTTTCCGCAGAGGCAAGGACTCTCACTGTTTCCTGTCGTTTTTCACTCTCTCTCTCTCTCTCTTCCTCTTACTGAAAGATTGAGTGTCGTACGCAAACCCCAGCTGAACTCAGACTCAAATGAATAAATCCTACATTTTTCCATCAATATTACAGACTGAGAACATCCACTGATGCTCCCGTCTGCTTCAGCAAACATAGACAGACTTTATTAAAGGGGTCATTTCTACATTTTTTTAATCATGTTATTTTTATTCCCACTTATAAGCCCACTTTCAATGTTAGTCAAGGTTTCTTGCACATAATTTAGTTTTTCATGAATATTTTCCATCCTCCCTTTGATCCATATGGTTAAACAGCCTGCTTTTGTCACTGTACTTTCTATAGAG
Source organism: Leuciscus leuciscus (assembly GCF_965113295.1). Lineage (NCBI taxonomy): Eukaryota > Metazoa > Chordata > Actinopteri > Cypriniformes > Leuciscidae > Leuciscus > Leuciscus leuciscus. The sequence continues at coordinate 48,387,750 of NC_138729.1, forward strand.
TTTCTATGAATAAGCAATTTTTTAAATGCTAATAAATAAATGCTCTGTTTGGGTGGTCAAGCTTTTATCAAACTGTTTTATTTCCAAAGCGTAGAGAATTTTTTTATTTATTATATGACCCCATTAAAAAATGTCAAACTGGTCTACTGCACCATAACTCTCCTGGAATAGTTGTGTGCATATTGTAGCCTGCATAGGGCGCATTTTAAGGCATCACATGCTCATTCCTGACATGAAGTCTGTTTCAATAGGTAGGAAACTTCATTATGCTGCTTTCTGAAATATCACTTTGAACCAAATTCTACAATAGCACCAGAAAAAACATACAATATCACTCACGCAAAAGTGTTGGTGACCCTGTGAAACTGATTTCACTCACAAATCCCCTTTTGCATTCACTGGCAAAATGTTAACAATACTCCAAAAAAAATTCAGTCACAAAACTTTTGAGTTCAGATTCAGTTCAGTTCAATAACTGTGCAAAGTTCATCAATTATAAAATAAGTTCAATATTTCAACTAATACTTTTTTTTGTATCACCATGACCCTTTAGTGCAGTGGTCTTCACTATTTTTTTCATGAGAGCCGCACTGATAGGACAAACTCAGTAGGAGCGCCATTTTTACCGCAAAGTGTAAAAAGTTACATCCAGTCATAAATACCATGTCTGCTTATCAATGTCACCCCTGAACATACAATATGCAATGCAATAAATACAAAAGTGTAAAAAAAAAAAAAAAAATCTTTATGATTTACCAGGCAAATTTGTAACTGAGTCAAGATGATTTCCCTTAATGACAAAAAATATAATAATAATAAATCTATATAGCTCATCATGTATAACCATCCAAGAGCTCATGCAGCGTTAAAGTTAATTGTACAAGTTAATATGATTCTTTAGGGTCTAAATGAAAAGTTTACTTTAATTAAAAATTCTCATTAGTATTTTAAGAAAACACTAATTTTACCTGGTCAAAAACAGCTCTTGTTTTCAGCACGCCATTTAAGTGCATGTGTCTTTAAATGATAATGAGCTTTGCTCACCCCACCCCTCTGTTCTGTGGGGCGTTTTGACACAACACACACGTGGAGAGTTGCCTTGACAACAGTTGAGGGTATATTTTGGAGAAAGAATGGCAGCAGGAGTCTCTGAGGACACATCTGTGCAAGCGTATCAATTTGAACCAGAGTCGAACAAAATGACGGCCCGAAGAAGTTCGACAATTAAGGCTCGAACAGGACGTTTCTGAATGGTTGGTTAACGTGATGTCACTTTGATCTATCTTTGTATGTACTGGCAGGGTAGAGTAGTGAGATACGAACGCTATGTGTTTAATTTCAATCATGAAAGCATTGACGTTGATCGTGGGGAATATTCCCTTCGAAAACAAAACTCAGCCACTGCGTCTTCAGCGGTTCGGATTTAGGAACATCAAAATGATGCTGTGTTCGTTATTACACCCAAGAACAGAACACCACAATCTGCTCCAGCGTATCAACAATGGCGGACTATGATGATGACAGCTCGCTCAGGGCGGGTCTGTGTTGAAACGCTGCTGTCAATCAACAATCGTGGGAGGGGCGTCCGACCATGTGACGTCACACAGTCAGACGGCTCGATTTGAGACGGGAAAACATACAAGGAGATTTTAAAAAGACCACTGGATGGATTTTTATAATTATATGATGGTTGTGTACAGGCACTGCCAACACACATTTCAGTGCAATCAACTTGTAAAAGTGCATGTACCATTATATGACCCCTTTAAGAGCTGGTAAGACCGCCATAACTGCCAACTCCGCAGAGACTGGATATGTTCACATGCACAAATTTGTTTCATTCGGACTGAATTCATTACGATTGATGAATCTGAATGTATTGTAGTTCACATGAACGCTAAACATCGTGATGTGAAACATGATCGGGTTGATGTGCGCGTTTATAAGTCAAAAGATTCAAATCCGAATAGATTTTTTGATATGCGTACACTGCACAAATATACAAAGTTTCCCGCTGTCGTCGCTTAATAACCATTCTCCTACATCGGTTCTTTATTTATTTTAAACAGCAGACTTAATATTTATCCAATTCTGTTCATAATTTGGAGACTATGAACATATGAACCGTTGTGCCGTGCAGTTTGTATTTATCACGCGGTAAAAATGTAATGAGTGAAAAGATGATCAGGCTGAATTAGAAACACAAACTGTGTGACTCACTACGAATAGAGTCTGAGGGCAGCGGTGTGTGTGTGTGTGTGTGTGTGTGTGTGTGTGTGTGTGTGTGTGTGTGTGTGTGTGTGTGTGTGTGTGTGTGTGTGTGTGTGTGTGTGTGTAAATGTGGTCCATGACAGAGTTTTGATGATGATGATGATGATGATGATGATGATGATATCCTCTCCTGTCAGAGTAGCATTTGAGAATGCGGTAACATGTCCTCAATCCAGAGCAGAAAGAGCTTCCCTCGAGTGGATGCTTGCAACCAAACATCACATAGTTCCACACGGATGGACACACTGTGATACAACACAATAACAAGCATGACTGGGATTCACAGAGAGAGAGACACAGATATGAGAACAGAACTCCAAGTTTTCCTGCGCCATCGCTAATCAAAGCCGTGAGATCTGGAAAAGAAACCCCCTATTGAGTTACTGTCAATCACATTCTTGAACTTACAAACTTGGAGAAACTTACCGCACTAATAAGGCCTGCAGCACCTTGATAAATCCATCACTGTGTCGACACGACAAACACACACACACACACACACTCACAAGAGCTGAAATCAACCTTTAAAGGGATCATACTGTACACTTGTTTTAGAACAAAAGTGTCGTTTTTATCCTTGATACTCAGTCTAATAATTTAGTCACTCTCTCCACCCTCTCTCTGAGCCATACACTTAACCCTTTAATGCATGAATTATTATATTTAAATGTTTTCAAAAACAACTATATGATCATTACCAGACCTTTTTGTTTACAAATTTTGTATTTGGAAAGATTTACAATCTACTCTTCAATAAAATATCATAGTAGATCATAATAGGGTGCCTACTAGCCACTGCTTTTGTCAGCCAATTTTGAATTTATGTCCTCATGAATAAAATATACATTGACATGCAGAATAAAGAGGACAGTCAGATAGAGTTATGAGTAAGAGTCAAAGGTCAACCACCCATGGTTGTTTGGAAATACGTATCATCACATGCTGAATGGTTTTAATGATCTTTCCACTGTAGTAGATGTCATGCATCAAAGGGTTAAACTGGCTATTTCAATCAGGAACACTTCACCAAATATATACATTTATTACAATTATAGCATACAGTTAGTGTTGGCGGTATGGTTCTGTTCTGGGCAAAACTCCTACGCCTATCTGCCTGGACAGAGCGGGGAGAGCAGCAAGTCAAACCCCCCTGGGGTAAACAACAGAACCAGTATATGCATACATAATTACAATTCTCAATTACATGAGTTGTGAAAATACAAACACATGATAGAAAAGCTTGCAATGTATTGAACTGTACAGGAAAAACAAATTAGACAATCAGCTGATGCGAGCTTGCCTGACGTGGCCTGCCTGAACTAACGCGATGCGTGATTTTTGCTACTGTACCTTAAAGACTTACATTAACAATCTTTTAGTGCATGAAATTAGTAAATGCTTTGATATGTAACTGCGGGCAGTCTAATCTGCTCATGATTGTGGTGTCAAATCAGTGGTATATTGCCCATCACTCTTGGTGCATCACAATAATTGATCAAATCAATTCTATAATGTCACACAGCACTATCGCACCATTAATAATTGAGTGGTGCAGGGATGACGTCAAATCCCGGAAGACTTAGGGCGCTTTCACAATCGAACCAAGTGTGAAAGCACCCTTATTCACCACTGGTTCCCTCAAGATTTTCCTATGGGATTTTATAGTGTTTTTTTGTCTCTCTCTTAAATTTACGAGTAAAATAAATGTGTAAACATAATTTGACAATACTTGAACGTTTTTACTTGTGGGGCTCATGAGTTTGTGTCACCTTTTTCCTGTGTTGTGCTGCTGTTTCCTTTGGTACCCACGTTCCCACTCTTCATCTGTTGTCATGGTTACTAATTATGTTGCACACCTGTTTCTGGTTGAGTTTGTCATTATCTTGTGTACTTAAACCCTGAGTTTAGTTCTGTCCTGTATTGTATTTGAGTACTAGCCAAATCTGTTATGTTTTGTACTCCTGTGAGTCCTATTTTTTACTTTATTTTTGGGAGTGTCTATTAACACTTAGTGCAAATATCCCGCCTTGTTGGCAGAGGCTATTTACACTAACTCCGCCCGCTGACATCTGATTGGGCCAGACAAAATGATAAAAGGCGCAGGATTGTCAACAGAACCAATAGGGTAGAGGTAAGGAGCATTGCAGAAAGTTTTGAATCCGAGTTCGAATCCGTTATACTCCCTTTTCCCATCACATATCAAATCAGAAAGGCATTTATTTTCAATAAAAATGAAGAAAACATTCAAAAAGTGCAAATAAATTGTCTAACGTGTTTAATAATAAAGTGTTTAGAGTTAGGGGTAGGTGTAGGGAGGGCTTTTTTGTCCCAATAAGGCGGCCTCCATTTTATAATTTTAATAAATACAATAATTTACACTATGTTATTATTGCATTTTGTTTCATTGTACAACAACACTGAGGTGCAAATAGTATCTGCACCATTTATAATTATAAATAGCATCTAACTATTATTTACACTTATTGCAAAGAAAATATTAGTGTAAATAGAATCTATCACTATTTTTGGACTGTCTTTTTTTAGTTTTGTTTATTAATAAAGTTTAACAGCTGATATTAAGATCCACCTCTCTCTGCTCCTTAATTTCCATCTGTCTAGCCGCTCCTCTGTGACAGGAAGGCAGTTTGATTTCCCCCCCCAAAAAAAAAATAATAATAAAAAAAAAAAAATAGTGCGATCAGAGATTAAGTTTTCTTCACCAAACCTCAGTCAACATGCCAAACTGATGTGTTGTGTTTGTATTATTTTGCTGTACACAATATAATCACATTCAATTCAGACAGCAAACTCAGATAAACAACTGAGGTAAAATATGATTTATTTTCCCATGACGCTGCACCACTGGGAAAAACAAGCTATATTACACTGAACTTTTATATTACTCTTAATAAAGCCAAGGAAATCTGGTTTCCATTATATGACCCCTTTAAAACCCGGTCAAGTGTTCAGATTTCACTCATACCATCAGATACACAAGTGCAGAGGTCAGCGGCACCAACGAATGCAACATCCCGATAAAAATCTCACAATTTTACTCTAAACTCTCACGCCGTTGGTCCATTCATCATCTCTGCAGGCAACTTCCCAATTCTGTCAGCATAGGACCGGGTTCAAGACTCAGGTTATCATCGTCATCATGGGCTTGCTATATACAGGATATGGGTCAGCCGAGAGTGAAGCACAAAATAAACCCAGCCAGCTTTGATGGAGAGACTGCCGAGGATTTTTAGAGCAATGCCGGCGATTCTGAATTGCAGTGCTCTGCGAAGGCTTAGAGGAGTCGGGCTCCAGTGGCCTTGTAGAATTGGAGCTACTTCTGCCAGAGAGAAATGGAGGTTACACATCAGAGACACCACAGCACCGCCTGAGGGATTTAAGGACAAGCTCGATAACCTCTGATAACTTGTAAAAGTCCCACTTCTGAGATCTGAGTTACCTTGAAGGAGAAAGGTTAAAAGGACACACTACAAAGTGTGTGCAACTTTGTCTCTGGCTTTAATGGTGCAGCTGCAGCTGCACACGGCGGATGAAATCCCAGATCACTTGTGGAGAAAACTCTCCAAACAACTTTCCTGATAAAAGCCTCTTTCCCTTTTCATTTGCCCTCGTACTTCAGGAGGCAAGACTTTCTTGGAGCAAAAAAACACACAAAAAAACCTCCAAACGATACAGAAGGTCTCAGAGTCGACGTCCTCCAAGATCCTCTTCTTCTCAAACATTCAAAAGCTCTGATACATGATCAGCATTACAAACAACTATAAATGATTAATTGCTTACCAACACATTTATAAATTATGGATGGCTTATTTAATTTTTCATGAATGATTTATTGGCCCTGTAGATGTCTGCTAAGTCTAACTCGCACCTGTTTAGTCACGCTCTGAATAATTCACAAATGTCTATTTTTATTCACTAATCTTATTTTATTTCATTTTAATGCTAACTCATGTTACACAAAAGACGTAGAGAAACGAAGTGACATTTGATACGCAATCAGCCGTTTCACGTCGACAAGTAGATTTTAGAGTTTTGAAGCATTCAGAAGTTTTGAACAAAAAACAGGATGAGCAGAACACAGATCTCTCGTGTTGCCTCGTAAAATTAAAATGCTTGAGATAAAACGTGAAACATGTCTAGTTAACGGAAATGTACACTACTATTCAATAATTTGGGGTCAGTAAAAAAATAAATAAATAAAAATTCATACTTTTATTCAGAAAGGATGCATTAAAATGATCAAATGTGAGAGTAAAGCCTTTCATAATGTCACAAAAGATTTCTATTTCAAATAAATGCTGATCTTTTGAACTTGCTATTCATAAAAGAATCCTGAAAAAAATGTATCACGGTTTTTAAATGACCAAATGTAAATGTAAATAAGAAATATTTCTTGATGATGCTGAAAATTCAGCTTTGCATCACAGAAATAAATTACATTTTAAAATATAATCAGATTGAAATTATTTTAAACTGTAATACAATTTCATAACATTACCGTTTTTACTATATTTTTGATCAAATAAATGCAGCTTTGGTGAGCAGAAGAGACTTCTTTTAAAAACATTAAAGAATCTTACCGAACCAAACTTTTATCCGGTAGTGCACATAAACCAACTAGCAATACCAGTGATTGAATACTTGAATACTTGGAGTGTATTTTCAGGGTTCAGTATAATATAGTTGTTGATCCACAGAGAAGCAAAAACAAAACTGAAGTGATGCACTTTCTCTACAATGAGAGTCAATGGGGCAAGACACTGCACTCAAACCAGTGTTAAATACAAACTATTTCAACAGTATCATCACAAGACTTTCAACTTTAAACATTTTAACATGAGACTGGTGTGATAAAATCGCTTACTAACCTTGTGTGTGCAAAGTATCTGATATTTAAAGGGGTGGTATAATGCCCTTTTCGAAAAATTTAAAATAAGTCTTTGATGTCCCCAGAGTGTGTATGTGACGTTTTAGCTCAAAATACCCCCCAGATATTTTTACTGTATATAGCATGTTAAAGTTGTCCGTTTTTGAGGGTGAGCAAAAAAGCACCGTTTTGTGTCTGTCCCTTTAAATGCAAATGAGCTGCTGCTCCCGGCACAGGGGGCGGAGCTTCAACAGCTTGTGTCCTTTTACCTCACTCACACATGCACTGAAAATTTCAAAAACTTTTAGCCTTTTATGTTCAAACCGAAGTCAGACAATGATGGAGAGACTCAAGAAGAAGTGACAACATACAACATTTCTGAATGGTTAGTTGAATTTATGTAGCTTATGTGCAGTTATCTTCTAGTCATTAATTAGCATATTCTGTCATGATAATCTATAAATCGTGTTTCGGGGCGGGGTTTATGTACATTTTAGGGTTCATGATGTCACTAACCCGAGAGGAAGCTCGTGTAGTCCCAACCAGCCCTTTGTTGTAGTCCTTAAAAAGCAATTTCTTTAAAATATCTCCCTTTGCTTTGAACTTTGAGCATTGTAACTTTGCAGATGTTGTTTATGCTCAAACAGCAACATTACACACTAACTAAAGTTAGAAAAGTGAAATCATATTCAACCACCCCTTGTCATGACAAAGCCAGAAAACCTAGCATTTTTCACAATACATGCAAGAATACCACAAAAAGATGTGACTTAACTATCTGCAAAATACCAAAAATAAAACAGTAAAAACACCAGATAAACAGCTCACTTTAAAACATCAATATGTCTTGTTCCACTGACTTCCATTTTAAGTCCACTACTGTAAACAGTTTTTGTTTGTTTTTATAAACTGATGAATAAGTCTAAATTTTTGGTCCCACTTTATATTAAGTGGCTTTAACTACTATGTACCAACAATGAAATTAATAATTTGATACAATGGACTTATTGTGTACATTCATGTTTTTACATTGTACTTATATTTTTAAAATACCTGCTTGTAATTACAGCTTTAATTACTTCATATAATTACAGCTGTAATTAATTTATGTAATTACATTTGTAATTACACTGTTGACCCTTCCCTTATATCTTAACCCACCCTTAAACCCACTCATACCACCACACCTGTCCCTAACCTTACCCGTATCACACCTCAATAGCAGCACAAGTGTTTTTCACAAAAAGTAAATTTTTCGATGTAAGTACATAGTACTTAAAGCCACTTAATATAAAGTGGGACCAAATTTTCTTCTGGTAATCGACAGCAGGTCACAGATGCTGTAGTTACAGCTTAGCTTGTATTAAACCCGAAACATCCCTTTAAAGAAGCAAATGTGAAGAAACTCAAATAAACCTTTGAATCAGAGCGGCTGTCAACAAACACTGGATGGAGAAGATTCCTCACATCAACAGCGGATGCAGGGATTCAAAATTATGTGAGCATGGGACTAATAGATCCAGGTATAGGCCTAACGCATGTGACATCGCATCAGCACAGACTCACACACTCAGGAATATATGCACATATCAACCTTCACGATAAAATGAGTGATCCAAAGTGTTGTTTTAACTAGTGATGGTCTGATGTTTGCAATGACTGACTTCAATTATAATTGCCAAGCAAGAATTAGTCATGCACTGACACACACACTCACACAAAAAACTAAAAAACTTTTCTTCTCTGCATTTCTCCTCCTTTATAGCTCGCTTCCTAATCTAGTTGTCTAATAAACCTGGCATTGTTTATTCCGGATATCGTTGGCTCTTTGACAAATTGCTTTTGTTCCTCTTTTGTAAGTCACTTTGGATAAAAGCATCAGCTAAATGCATAATTGTAAATGTACCCATAGAATGATTGTACATTTACTCCTATCGGCAATAGCCCTGTTAGATATTGGAAAACAAAAGGAAAACGAGCATCATCAATCCCTATTAGTTAAAATGAATGCTGTTCAAAGCCTATTTTAGGCTCGATGCATGTCTGGGTAAAAACAAGAAAACAACAAGAAAAACTGTAGGGTTTGCAGAACCCTCGAGTCTGGATTGATTGTATGCATCAGATACTGATTGGCTGGTGAACAGGGGAGGGGAGGAGCTAAAAAAATAAGACAGGCAAACTTTTTTTATGAGGTAGATTAGGAACTACTTCTCCTTGATCTGAGCCTTAGAAATTTCGCACTTATGAAAGCAAATGCAGACTGCAGACATATTATATAACCTCTATAAGTTGAATAAAATTAGTTTATAAATGTCTGAAGCTGAGAGCTACGGTCTGTTTGAGTCTGCTCCTCACACACCACTTTCATAAGACATACAGTGCACAAGCTATATGGACTATTGATTTTGTGATTCTTTATCACTTTTGGAGCTTGACAATCTGCATTACGTTTCTCTTATTATACTGAAAAGAGAAGCTCATTCTGGTCAACATCATCTTTCACATAAAAAGTTTGGGCGAGTTATTCCTTTAATTGATAAACCATTTTTTTTTTTGTCTAAAAACTGTTTTTTTATTATTATTATTTCATTAATTGGGATAAAGCTTAAATTAAGGTAAAGTTGAAGTACTGCTAAAACTAAAACTGGAAGAAAAAAAAATTAAGCTAAATTGAAATATAAAAAAATATAAAAAAATGAAAAGACAAAATTAATACAATTTTAACTTAAATTAAAATTAAAACTGAATGTATGAAAATAAAAGCCATTAAATATTAAAACATACTATAAAGAATATTAAAATAACACCGCTACTAACCCAAACCTGCCTATAAAAGTATAAAACAACTACTTTTCCCCTTTAAAACACTTATTTGGTCAGATTTGGCTAATTTCAGACATTTTCCAGCACATTTTTATTCCCCAAACTACAACTAGTTGAGACACACACACACACACACACACACACACACACACACACACACACACACACACACACACACACACACACACACACACACACACACACACACACACACACACACACACACACACACACACTTAAGTGCCTCTTTCTTTTGTATTTCTTAATAACAGAAAACACACACACAGTCTCTGAAGGCCTGCGTGATGGTGATGTGTGTGAAAGCTGAAGTGCTTCTTTATGTGTAACTCAGCAGCTGTGAAGCCGACACTATGAGATCCCACAGTGAGAGAGACAGAGAGAAAACAGACACACCCTGAACTGCACGACAAATCACACAGCAGAAGACCCCCCTCATCTTCCTCCTGAGCGTGATGAATGACTCCAACCCAGAGTCCAGCTGCCAACACACACACACACACACACGTATGGTGATGAGGCTGGAGAAACACAGGCAGAAGCCGAGGCTGAATAGCAGGAGATCTGCTCTGTTAATGGGGCCAAACTCACTTCAAATCTGCCAAAATGCACAAATAATATCCTTAAACTAAAGCTATGGTTTAAGGATAGCATTTACTCAATGCATTTATTTCATCAAATTTCTCAAGAATTGTTACATAGTTCTTGCAATATAATAGCAGTTAATGCTGACCAGAGGCAGTCAAGCTCCAAACAAATACAAAAGTACAAAAAGCAATAAAACATTTTAAAAAACCATAAAGCTATATTCTTTAAAGAGGTTATATGATAGCTTTGTGTGATGTGATTATGACATAGATGCTCTACTGTAAAATCTGGACATATATAATATAATATAATATAGGTAGGTAACACTTTATTTCAAAAGTTCACTTTTAGAGATTCTACTACTGTAACTACAAGTACCTTTGCAACTATATGTCAACTAGCAGACATTAGATTATTAATAGAGTATTAGTAGACTGTCTGCATAACATCTGCTAACACTTTATTGTGATGCTCAGCTCCACCAACAGACGTTCTACAAAATCTGTCCATCACAAGTACAGCTAAACATACAATATTAGCAATAATATGTGTCCGTTGGCATTTCCGAGTGTGTTTTAATGATGCTGTCTCATGCTTGTATTCCTCTATGCCCTCTCCGTGTTAAATAAAACGTGATGTTATCACCGACAGTGCATCGGCTTTAAGTCTGGTGCACATTACAGCTCCGGTCATGAACCGCTCGCTAGGACAACAAGGTGCTGCGCTCCCCGACTGACATTTCAGTCAGCGCTTGTCATTTCTATGTGCAGAATGCATCAGGCGGTCAGTAAACAGACTGTGGGCGGTCCGAGGTCATGCCGTCTGAGCCCGACGCTAATAATATCCATGCTGTTATGCTGAAAATGTAGCCGTCGTGTCGTTTACAGCAATTATCATCTCCATAACACAAATGCATCTGCTTACTGTAACTGCCAGTGTCTCGTTTTAGACATTCCCAAATAAACGAGGGATTGCAGTTTCCATGTGCGTAAACAGGAATCGAGAAGCAAGACAAATTGTAATGTTTATTTCAGAATTTCTTGAATCTTGTAGATTTAAAATTGGCATTGAAATATGACTAATTTAACAAAAAAAATTAAAATTAAAAAAATTGAGACACGTCAACATCTCCTTCCAAGTGCCATTTCATTCCAATGTCAATTCTAGTGATTGAAGATCAGCCCCAGAAACGTCACAGTAGCTGTACACTCCAAAAAAATTGTTTTTTGAGCCTCTTGTTCAATTTAATTAATCAAAATAAACTAAAGTAACAAGATTTTTTTTTTTTTTTTACATTTTGTTACAACTTAATTTAATTGTGTTCAATCAACCTAATATATTTAAAACTTAAGTTTACTTAATTCATTTGTGTGAAAACTACATGAATAATTTTTGTTGACAACTAACTACAGTGGATCTATAGTTCCCAGCATGCTTTGCAAGGGACTGCATTAGGAGGGTAAATTTAGGGATTTAATTGTTCATTTATTTTTTTCAGTAAATGGAAAGATGTTGTTAGTTAATTTTAGTGTTTAATGTTCAGTTATGTTAGAGACTTAGAGGACTTTCTGTAATGTTTTTACTAAAGTACAAAGTTTTTTAATTTTTTGATTTTTGTGGTTACCATTATGCATAAGAGTGGTTCACTGTGTTTAGGCTGTGGGCACTCAGTATACACTATATATGCATCAAACCTCATGCTTAGACCTACATAACTAATATTTATTGTTACTTTGTAATAAAACAAGTATTTCACTTTTATTGTAAGTAACTGTAGAGTCAAGTTAGCTAAAATTATAATGATGGCAATTTTATTGTCAGGACAAAAATTAAGCGTAGGTAATCTGACACAATTTTCTCTCTTAGGCATTGCAAAACTTTATCTAGCAGGACTGACACCATTTTTTTGCAGTCTTGACTAAATGATTTTAAGTTCATACAACAAGATTAAAACAAATCACAAAAAAAATTAAATAAATTTAATTCAATTTCGTGGAAAAGTTTCCCTTAATTTAATTAAGTTCGTTCAACAGCTTGTTTTTTTGAGAGTAGTTTATCAGTGCACCACTAAAATGTGGCCGTGGTAACATTTTATCCTTGTTTCTGAGGATTTCATAATTCTTGGGATGTTGTCGTGTTTATTATGGTCACACAAACATTGCAACCAGGAATATCCCGTTAACTAAAACTAAAACCTGCAGTTCAGAATCGGTTGTTTCTTTTGGGAGACAATAACTCAATAACTTTGATTTATCTGCACTTTGATTTTTGACACTTTGCAGATCTTTTACAGTCATAAACAGCAATATGACACACTACAGGAATGTATGAAAAAGCGGTGAAATGGGTGAACTTAAAATAAAGAGCTGATAAACACCACAGTAACACACATACAATCAAATGATCTCTAGTTGAGGATATTTCTATTATATCACTTTAGAAAACTTGTAGAATATAGGATTGTCTTTACTCACATGCCCTAAACTTACCGAACACCTGACAAGAAACAATTCACGATCGATTATTCTGACAGAGAGAAACACCAATCTACAGAAAAGAGAGAGAGCAGCCGTAAGTTCTGCCACCTGTCAATTCACATTTATCTGTGTTTTTATGAAAAGAAATTGTGACCTGCTCTTCAAAAAACACAGAAGTGAACAGATTGAAGAGATTTCATCACATTAAAACACATTCATCGTGCATATTTGACCGCGTGTGTATCATGTTAACATATGCAGTGCTAAGCACAATCAAAGAGAACACACTCGGCTAGGGATAAAAGTGTCAGAAAGAGAAGGTTTCAAAACAGTTATAATTTGTAAACGAATTACGATATGCTGAATATAGTACTTTTAATCGTATATCAATATGTACTGATAAAATAAAAGTATATTTTGAGTTAATTATTAATTAACTTCAGAAAACTGTAGCAAAGAGGATAAAAAGACTTGGAAAACATCAATAAATTCTAACATCCTCTGGATACAGTCACGCTGGACGACCTTGAGGCGACGCCACATGTGCAGCAAGCATGCTCAGCGACACACACAGAGACACAGTGTGTGTGTGTGCCCCTCACACACACACACACACACACTCGATCTCACAGAGACTCTCACACACTCTCTCAAGGACTAAAGTTGCCATCAGACCCCGAGAGACACTAGTGTGAGAGAACAGATTTATACCACTGAGACACAGAGAAAGAAAGAAAGAGAGAAAGAGAGAAAGAAAGAAAGAAAGAAAGAAAGAAAGAAAGAAAGAAAGAAAGAAAGAAAGAAAGAAAGAAAGAAAGAAAGAAAGAAAGAAAGAAAGAAAGAAAGAAAGAAAGATTAAAAAAAGAAATTCTTTGAGAACCACTGACACTTTTACAGCTAAAATGAGTATTTCTGCCAGTGACTGTAAAATAAAGACACACACACACACACACACACACACACACACACACACACACACACACACACACACACACAGCCGTCTGTTCAGCGCAGTTTTTGAGGGATGATGTCATGACTGGAGTTGAGAAAGGAACATAAGTGTCTGTTCCAGAAACCAGCATTTATGCAGAAAACACTCTCTCTATGAAACACTTGTGAAATAATTATCATCATACTGAACTTTCAATAATAGCGGTAAATTAGTCAATTTACATGTCAAATTAGCTCTGCGTTTTAACTTGCACAAACAAACAAACAAACACAGATTTAGCTTGTATTAATATTGAAATGTAGTTAATCTGAAATGCTTTATGCAGAATTAGTTATTGTCACTGCAATTTCTGTTCAACCCTGATATGTTGTGACATTTATCCACATCCAATATATAATAGTTTGATCTTTCTGTCTTAACATTTAGGTCTTTATCAGTATGTCTTCATGGTTACACTGAGGGTACGTTTACACGACAACAGTGTACTAAAAACGGGAACAAAATGTGTCCACGTTCACGCAGATCCGTGAAAACGACTGAAACGCTGTATTCTGCTGCCAGGCCAGTAGATGGCGATGTCACTTTGTAAAAAACACTACGTGCCTATAGACCGAACACGTAAAACGCAAGCGTATCACGTCAACGTTTTCACAAATGAATGTTTTTGTAGTTTACACAGAGACGATAACGGTATCGTTTTCAAAAACGTTTAAAAGTTTGCGCTTTCAGGCCTACAAAACGTCATTGTTGTGTAAATGAACGGCCAAAACAAATAAAAAGATGAATGTTTTTATTTGAAAACAGTGTCGTGTAAATGGCCCCTTAAATTGGCAAGAGAAAAAGTTTATTCCATAAAGATATTGCAAAAAAAAATTGGCATTACCATTTATCTGATCTTTAACACTGTAATACACACACACACATACATATATATATATATATATATATATATATATATATATAAATAAATATAAAACCGTTGGCCTAAGTAAAATGTCATTTTAAATAAAAAAAGTAATTTTTTTATGAATACTTTTATTATGCGAGGATGCATAAAATTGATCAACAGTAAATGCATTTATTATAATGTTACAAAAGGTTTCAAATTGAAATAAATTCTGTTCTTTTGAACTTTGATTTCTGAAGGATCATGTGACACTGAAGACTGAACATCTAAATAAGTAGATATACAGTAGAGACAGATCAATAAACCAGTGGATGGATGGAAACGGTGATGCTCAGGGACGTGTGTGTGTTTGTCTTGTCTGGATCTGGTTCTGTACGGTTGTAGGATTGGTCTGGATTGATTGGTCGATGTGCTGCATCAGTCTTTGGCTTCCCCTGAGCGTCCGTGCGTGTGCGCGCGCTATTTGTCAGCTTTCATTATTGCATTACAGCACAAACTCATTTGTTGAGATGCCAATCGTTTAGCAAAGGTTAGCGTGCTGACTGACAGCCGCTCTAAACAATGTAATTTAACTAATGCTGCTGTGTGTGTGTTGTGAGTGAATTAGGCTCTTGGTGAATGTAATGCCGATCTATAGGTCTGATCTACAGCCCAGTCTAATCTATGACTCCCTCTCTCTCTCTCTCTCTCTCTCTGAATCCAGCAACTCAGACACTGATGCAATTAAGACATAACGCTGTTTTAACACTCACTGCAACAAGCCTAAACATATACAACAAGAGATTTCACTCATGAAACACTTTAACGAATCTTCACGGCATAGAGTCCGGTCCATATTGCCACTTATTCTGGTTAATAATCATCCAAATACACTATACACTTTTTATAAAACATTTAGGAATGGTAATTGTTAAATGGGGCTGGGCAAATATTTTTATATTTATAAAAAGTTTGTATAATTTTGTTTCTTGATTAACCAGTAACATAAATATTGCAATGACTATTTTTTTTTTTTATTAAATATTTGAAATATTGTTTAATATAAAATATGTGTCATATTTAAACTAAATATTATTAATTTAGTTAAATAAAAGAAAGCCTTCTTTATTTTCTAACTTGTAGGCCCTGTCTGTATACCAACAATGGGGACTTGGATTGTATAAAATAAAATAAAATAAAATAAAATAAAATAAAATAAAATAAAATAAAATAAAATAAAATAAAATAAAATAAAATAAAATAAAATAAAATAAAATAAAATAAAATAAAATAAAATAAAATAAAATAAAATAAAATAAATAAAAAAAATAAAATAAAATAAAATAAAATAAAAATAAAATAAAATAAAATAAAATAAAATAAAATAAAATTAAATTAAATTAAATTAAATTAAATTAAATTAAATTAAATTAAATTAAATAAAATTTTTGATTTATCATCTAGCCTTTTTAAGCAAGCAAAGTGTAATGTCAAACACTAACAAAATTCTGATTATCTTCAAATATCCTGCTAAGAACTCATCTGGGCAGCCTGGGAACTGTCAAACTCTGTAGTCATTGCACATTTCGACATTTGTATTGACTTCCGCTGTACATGCCTATTACGGCAAACTGATCAATAATTATTTTGTTTCATTCTCTCTGAGCTTCTTAATGTTTATCGAGTCCTGCAGCCCATTTAAAGGTGAAGTGTGTAATTTATGCACCACTAGAACTGTAGCTGGAACAGTAAAAGCATGACGCTAGCAACGCCAATGTCATGGGTTCGGTTTCCAGGGAATGCATGAACTGATCAAATGCAGAGGTGGGTAGAGTATCCAAAAACTGTAACAAGTACTTCTAGAAATATGTACTCAAAGTAAAAGTACAAGTAATAATTTTAATAGATACAGTACTTGAGTAAGAGTAAAAAGTATCCAATGAAAAAACTACTCAAGTTTGATATTTTTTATTTAAATGACTATAATTATCATAATTAGGCTATCTTTGCAACAAAAACAGAAGAGACAAGCATTATTTCTGCCATCTGTAGCCCCAAAATCATTGCCTGTCCTTTGGTTCGTATAATAGTAACTTGTACAACTACATTTGGATTATTAGACAATGTCGAAATAAAGTGACTCTGCAGAGTTTTGCACACACATTACCGCGCGATGGCAGGTGTTCATTTCATAAACTGTGGACAATGGCAGCTTATTTAATGTATAAATTAATGTATATGTCCA
Source organism: Leuciscus leuciscus (assembly GCF_965113295.1). NCBI lineage: Eukaryota > Metazoa > Chordata > Actinopteri > Cypriniformes > Leuciscidae > Leuciscus > Leuciscus leuciscus. Next base: position 48,404,895 of record NC_138729.1, read on the forward strand.
AAAAACGGGTAATGTCATACTTTGTAGTAGTGCTATCGTGGCGTAATAATCTGTTTGGTTAATGTATTACCTGAATGAAATGAAACTGAATGTATCGTCCTGTGGAATCATTCATTCAAAGGCAGCTTATGAAGATGTTCAACTAATAAAGATCTTCATCGCTGGCAAAAATATGATGCAGATTTGCTTTCACTGACTGTACTGTAGGTCCACGGCCACTTCATCTAACGCTCTTGATGTTCTTAAATCTTCCTGTTACGACTCCGAGTCGAGTGTGAATTGAAAGCGCTTCAGTCGATTCAGTGAGTGCAGGAAACTGAACAGTTCATTCAAACTCGCGAACCGATTTAGACAGATCTGCAAACTTGTTTGATGAAGTCTTTGAACAGAATCGCTTCATTTGTGAATTGAGCATCGCTCATGCCCAGAAAAAAGATACAGCGCGCTTGGTATAAACTACGCAAGCTGGATACTATTGGGAGAGGAACGTCGCCCAACGTAACGAAGTAAAAGTACAGTTTTTTCATTAGAAATGTACTCGAGTTGAAGTAAAAGTACCCACATTTAAATCTACTCTTAAAAGTAAAATTTTACCAAAAAATGTACTTCGTTACTACCCACCTCTGATCAAATGTATACCTTGAATGCAATGTAAATCACTTTAGATTAAAGCAACTGCCAAAATGCATAAAAACAATAGGCTTTATTACATCATACAATTTTCAAACTGCAGTATGATACATTGTTGCCACATGACCTCATATGTTCCATATGAGTGGCGTTCAGTTATTTTGGAATTAAACACTATTATTTAGCCTTTTTGAATTCAATTTTGCATGAAAATGGCTTTTATCAAGTAAATAGTAAAAAAAAATAAAAAATACCAGCCGATATTTTGCTTCCAGTTCATGTATTACACAAGAAATGAAAGATCGAGTCGTGCTGATTATTCGAGTATACTGTAGGTCATACTGGTATTTGGTACAAATAAAACAGCAAACTGTGAACAGTACACGATACTGTCGGAAAGCTATTCTGAACATAGCCAATAACTGATTCCAAACATGATTTCCCAAGCACTCGCATCATCTGCCATTCTTTGAACAAATAAGTAATCCCGGCCTCCGAATGCACAGCATTAGTTGAGACAGAAGTTGACATGCACACCACTTAAACAGAGCTGAAAGCAGCACAGTGTTTACAGTATTCAAATAGTCAAGGTCTCACGTCTTAAAATGGCACATTTTCTCAGACACGCAGAGCCACACACATGCCGTGCGCGCTGGAGTTCGTCTGCGTTTTTGACAACACGGCTGTATTTTAAATATTGCAGAATATGATATAAGGGTGTTGACCGATCCTTATGAATAAATCATGGAGAAGTTCCTCGTTCGCCGCTGTGTGTGTGTGTGTGTCGGCCTCTAAATCAGTCGACCGTCAGACCGCCCATGTCTCACTGTCTGTGATGAAGAAAACGTCTCTTTCACAGCCACATCTGTCCACAAAACACTCAATACAGTCCTTTCATAGTGTAAAAACAACTCTCGACACACATTCTACACTTCTGCCATCTAAAGTCCTCGTATAAATGCAAGTAGGACTAGGCAATACATTTAATATTTGGAATATTATTCTTTTTTTTCTTTTTCTTTTTTGGCCCAGTGGTGTTATTCAAAAAAGAAAGAAACTTAAACTAAATAAAATAACATACATTTTACATGAAAAACTTAACCTTAAAAATGTTGCCTTTGCTACTAACTGATTTAAATTAAGTTCAAGTACAAATATTACTAAAACTGAAATAAAAATGAATTAAAGCTATATAGAAATACTTTAACAAAAATTTGTTTACAAAAAAAAAGACAAAAGCACATAAACAATTACTAAACTAAAATTAAATTAAAGCGACAACCAAAAAATAAATTAAAATAAAAACTGATTAAAAAAAATAGTAATTAATCATACTAAAATAAAACCATCAATATTGCATTGATTTTCATACAAAAACAATCTCACTGGATTATTAAAATATTTGCAAAAAGGAATGTTTGGAAACCTAAAATGGATATTTTTTGACTAGTACACTAAACCAAAAGCTGCAAATAAATAAAGCTATTAATAAACATATTTTTGTGAAGCATCTAACATGCTTAAGCCTTTAAGAGCAGGATTTGGGGTAAATGTGATCTCACGTTGGGCGGTCCGCAAAATAAGTGTTGAATAGGTGCTGATATCCAAATGAGGGCCATCATATGTTAATGAGCTCAACTGAGACTATTTCTGATTGGCTCAACCTCAGTGTCTATAAATGGTCTGTGTGAACTGGCGAGGAGATCTGAGAACTGAACGTTAGCATATGTCTAAATATACTACATGATATGGCCACTTTTAAGTAACAAAACACTCTGCATAATGTAAAAATGTTTCTATATGATGCGTTTTGTAATATAGAGATGTTATTTTTGAGAAGAGAGTCTTTAATGGCAGCGATTTGCAATCCTCCACGGGTGTTTGACCATTTCTAAGTGGTGATCTAACTACTGTTTGCAGTGTAATTCTATCTCACACACACACACACACACACACACACACACACACTTAACCCCGTCTACACTAACAGCAGTGTGTAGAGTTCAGTAATTGTTTTCAGCTGTTATCAGTAGCCTGTTCTGGTGTAAAGTGTGTAAAAGTCGGATGAAGGCCAGTAATGCGTTCCAGATGTCGTTTTTGAGTGCGTGTGTGTGTGTGTGTGTGTGTCTCTGCATGTCTTCATTATTCTTGGTGTGCTGACAGCAAGAGGGAAACTTCACTCTAAACACGCTAAACACGCCAGACGCTAAAGCCCCTCTCTCAGGCCATCCGATCTGTCCATCCTCTCCCTCGTCGCTCCATCAAACCAGCACACCCAGCACATGCTCAGAGTCTCACTGGTTCTCATGCTGAGTCCAGCTCCTAAAACACCAGACTACAAACACCAGAAACTCCCGACCTCCCGACCTCCACCGCCATAAAGCACCGCCGCCAGAACACAATTACCCCAAATACCCCAGAGCTTTCAAAAGAGCGCTTTTATCTACAGTTTTCTATTTGCTCTATTCAAAGGAAACCATTTTCACTCAGCGCTGCAAGTAGATTTCACAAATAATTACAAAGAAATGGCAAGTAACATTAAGATTTTCAAGAAGAAAGTTTCTTGTAAACATACTTTAATAATCATAATTTTATTTACAACTTCGAACATATTTTACAGTGTTTTATTTTGAACTATTCTACAACCCAATCAACTGTACTTTATTTGATCCTATTCTCTTCTTTGTTCTGTTTTGTTCTTGTCTTGTATCGTCTCTCGTGTTCATTTTATTTTACTTTGCTATATTTTATTCTTTTTTATTGTATTTTATTATATTTTTATTTTATTCTACTTGTTCTGTTCTATTTTATTATGTTTTACCGTCATACTATATTTTATTCTAATCTGCTTCCTGTTCTCTTATATTTTATTATATACTACATATTGTTCTACTCTGCTTTTTACATCTATATTATACTTTTTTGTATACTCATTATATTTTCTATTTTGTTTTATTTTATTCTATTCTCCTTAATAAATACACTGCCATTCAAAAGTTTGAGGTCTGTAAGTTTTTTAATGTTTTTGAAAGAAGTCTCATTAGCTCTTTTTTTTTATTATTGTGGAAACTGTTAAAAATTTTATCAGCATTTATTTGAAATAGAAATCTTTGTAACATTATTCATGTAACTTACTGTCATTTTTGATCACTTTAATGCATGCTTGCTGATTATAAGTAGGCTATTAATTAAAAATGTACAGACCCCAAATGGTTGTGTATTACTGTACAAATTTTGGCTCTACTCTACTCTACTCTACTCTACTCTACTCTACTCTACTCTACTCTACTCTACTCTACTCTACTCTACTCTACTCAGGCTGTTTTAATTTAGCTCTTTGATTCTATTATACTTTTGGTGTTTTATTTTATTATATACTCATTTTCTTTCTACCTTTTGTTCTATTCTGTTCTAACAGAAATTCCTATCAGATCTGAATCAAGGTTAATCTCATCTGTCTGTCAGAGCGTGTGTGTGTGTGTGTATGTGGTGTATCTGTGTGTCAGAGTAATAGGTTCTCTCTCTAAAGATAGACTGGGCTGCATACCTCTCTGTGTGTGTGTGTGTGTGTGTGTGTGTGTGTGTGTGTGTGTGTGTGTGTGTGTGTGTGTGTGTGTGTGTGTGTGTGTGTGTGTGTGTGTGTGTGTGTGTGTGTGTGTGTGTGTGCGCGGGGGGGTGCCTGTATGACTCCAGTAAACATTCCTGCTGTCCTCCCCAGTCAGCCAGAGAGATGACTTCATCCACACACACACACACACACACACACACACACACACACACACACACACACACACACACACACACACACACACACACACACACACACACACACACACACACACACACACACACACACACACACACACTTAAGTGCCTCTTGCTTTTGTATTTCTTAATAACAGAAAAAACACACAGCTTTAAAACAGAACGGCCACTTAGCTGATTATTTTAATTGCTATGAAAGCTGTTTGTAATTCAAGTGTTTTCTGTGAAAGAAATTATCATAGTTTAAATTTCACAGTATAATCCACTTACCCGAGTCAGTGAGAGAGAGAGAGGGATCGTCTTACGCGGTCATGTCCACTCTTTCCACACGCTCGGTTCTGTCGCTCAAACGCACCACAACAAAAGCTCAGATGAGGCTTTGAGCCGAATAATTTAAAACTCGCTGGTGCCAACATGAAAGAAAAACACCATACTGCTGGTTGCAACAAGTTCATTTACAATACAGACCTACAGAAAAATAGCTGACGTCTAATTTATACATATTAATGCTTTATGTCTAATTTATATGTGGTGCAGTGACATGAAGCTTGTTTTTTTGGTTTCACTTTATTTTGATGGTCCCTTTAACACATGCTGTTGTCTAGAAGTAACATTGCACCTACATGTCTACTAACTCTCATTAGAGTATTGGTGAGATATTAGTAGACTGGTAGGATTAGGGTTAGAATAAGTTGACATGTAGTTGCAAAGTTACTTATAGTCAGTAGAGTGTCTGTTGGAGGACCATCACAATAAAGAGTTATCAGATCAATAAAGCAGACAGTACACTAATACTCTAATGAGAGTTAGTTGACATGTAGTTGCAAAGTTACTTATAGTCAACAGAATGTTCAAAAGGGACCATCAAAATAAAGTGTTACCGTTTTGTTTTTGTTTTGTTTTTTCTATTATTTTTTACAAAAACACAAAAAATGCATATCATGAAAACAAATATTAACACTCACCAAGAGCCAGATAAGAGGAAAAACTGACTTTGGGGAGTAAATAAAAATTGAGCAATATAATCCATATCACTAAGGGGTAACATAAAAAAATAATGCAAAATACAATCTAAGGCCACATCCACACGAAGCCAGAGCTTTCCCTATCCGATATTTTTTTTCCCCGTTCAAAAAAAAAATTCCGTAAACACGGCGTCGTCTCAAGAAATATCTGCGTACACACGAAACCACTGAAACCGACTCAAAACGATGTAGTATACATGCCAGACCAGTATGTGTCGCTGTAATTCTGCCACAGACATACACTAAAAACGGAGAAGAAGACTTACAGCATGCGCATAAACCTTGCGCGCTGTATACAACAATAATATTAGGCACAGTAGCTTATTTTTTTCTTTTCTTTTTTCTTTTTTAATCAAGAACTTTGTTGAACAATATGAAAAACCATAAATGTAGTTGCTGTGACTTAACGGTGTCTGACTAGTTGACACCCTTCTTATACTGTCTATGGTTGACACTTGGTGTGATGACATCATCGTTTCACAAAATGTACGGATTGGCCGTACACACGAAAACGCAAGGGCGGCGTTTTCAGATTTATCCACCTTGGGACCCGGTTTCAAAAAATAGCGGCTTCAGTGTCCGAAAACGCCGGATCCGTGTGGACGAAACGCCAATACGATAAAAAATGTATACGTATACAGCGAAACGCGTCTCCGTGTGGACAGGCCCTAATGGCCAATTGGCTGCGGTGTGGCAACAAGTTCATTGCAGAAATATAGCTGACTTCTGTCTAATTCATACTTGGTACAGTGACGTGATGCTTGTTATTTGTGTCAGGAACTATTCATTTACTAAAACAATACAATCGCATGTTACAAAAAAACTAAAAATCAACACCCCAAGAGACAAATGAGAGGAAAAACAGATGCTAATGAGTAAATATATCTGTGTTACTTTGGAGTTGGCTAAAGTGTGCAACATTACATTACATTACATCAAAATCCAACTTTTAACAACTTTACCATTAGAGGTTTATCCAGAATAAAGTTTTTCCCCTCCAGAACTCCATATGGTGACGCATTCTGTATATGTAAAATATCCCTCACATAAAGCCACCAAGATCAAAACATTAGGAAGAACATCACACAGTGTCTTTGTCACATTTCTGTGACAGGTTTTACAAAGAGACGGACTGACTCATCCCATGCCATAGAAATCATGATGCTGTGAGAAACTCAGTGACCTCAATGACTGTCACAGATATGCAAGAAAAAACAGCTAAATAATCTCACAGCCGCTGATGCTATTTATTTGTTTGATCAAAATGCTATAAACATAACATAAATCAACATAAATGCAAATATCACAATTTTAAGAACTTGGCACATGAGTGTTACCGTAACATACACTACCGTTTATTTATTTATTTTTAATAAATTATTATTATTTTCTGTAAGGATGCATTACATTTATCAAAAGTGGCAGTTAAGACATTTATAATTACAAAATATTTCTATTTAAAATGAATGCTGTTCTTTTGCACTTTTAGAATCCTTTATCCTGACTAAAAAATAATCATAATTTACGGTTTCCTCAAAAATATGAAGCAGCACAACAGTTTTCAACATTGATAATAAAACAGAAATGCAGCAAATCATCATATTATATGATTTCTGAAGGATCATGTGACACTGAAGACTGGAGTAATGATGCTGAAAATTCAGCTTTGATCTCAGGAATACATTACATATTAACATATATTCAAATAGAACATAGTTATACTTTTTTAAAAAGATATTTCACAATATTACTGCATTTTTAATCAAATAAATGCAGCCTTGGTGATCTTACTTACCCCAAACTTTTGAACAGTATACTGTAGATCATCACAAATCTCATAAACCAAGATCTTGATCCATCTTTATAATAATATTTCACATTTCTCCCCCTCTCACCTCACGTCAGCCGCAGGAAAACAGATTCACTTGTCTTCAACTGAGCTGTGGCTATTCACCCGTGAATCAATTAATGAAACTACAGGGAACTAATTACCACATATTAAGACGTATAGTGTGTTACACTGAGTTCTGCTTCCCGCTGATACCAGCAATACAGTTTAAAGTTCAAAGTGCTATTTTGGTTTCCCGAGAGATCCGTTTCAAGCAGCCCGCACAAATGAGATCTTTTTAAAAAAGAGTTTCAAACTGTGCGAAGACAAAGTCAGAGATCTCACTATGAACTTAAACATTCATCAAATGCTCCCAAGACCAAATAATCTGAGCGGCTCCACACTCACTTTACAGCTCTATACTCTTGCCGAACTATCGATTCAGATTTTATGTGAAATACTATGATAACACATAACTCCATTAAGTCTCTGACATCTAGTAACATTTGAGCAATAAAATGCTCCTCTTGGACTCCGCACTGTAAGTGATACTAAACAATACCTGCAGATAAAATGATTCATTACGCTCGAGCCCGATCTCTGACAGAGACGTTCACTGCAGAGAGAGCGTGCGTTAACCCAAGTTATGTGCCAAATTCTCCATTAGCCCTTTTCAAAAGTAGTCGATGACAATCTCTCATCTCTTAATTAGCATACATCTCGCTTCCCTAATTTCCCGCTGATGTCATTGGCTGCATAATTAAAGCAGTACTGCGCATTTGTGGTTGAAGAAACAGACGATGTTTCATCATTTGACGGGGTCAGAAACTTTGCTAATTAGGCATGCAGTGAAATTTGGACAGATACTGATAGCTGATCATTATCATGGCTGTAACTGAACGGATATGAAGTAGTTCCAGATGTCTTATGTCTTATGTCACTTGGCCAAAATGTCAGTTTATTTATTCACGTTGTGACTGGATTATTCCTTACAAAAGGGTCCATCATCAGTCACTCCTTGTGTTTTTTTTTGTGTGTGTTTTTTTAATGAAATCAAACAAATAGACATACTGTAAACTGTTTACTGTTTGAAATCTAGAAAATAAACACTGATAATGTCTGCTTGTGGTTCCCACAATGAATTTCCCACGTTTGTGTGCCTGTAACTCAAGAAGTATTAAAGTTATCTTAAAGGGGTTTGGAGTAATTTCAACCTATAGGGTCCTTTGCACCATGACCTCGAGCCAAACCCCCCCAGAAAGCGATGCATTTTTTATCATTTTTTCCGAAATGTTGACAACTTAGTGTTTAACTAATAATTGTTGCAAACTGGTACTAACAACAAAATATTAGTGCATTCCTGGAAATGGGCGTCGTTACACTACATCCTTATGCATCGCTTTCTGCCACGACTTTTACGTGCTTTTCCCAAATCACTGAAGTGACCTCGACGTCCGGGTTAGCGGTAGCATAAGCCATCAGACAAGTGTTATTTAAATAAACTCCTGATGTACTTACAAACTTTCCAATGCTTCGTTTTATGAGTTCAGAACCTATTTGCACTCCTGTAGAAGTTTGGTACCATTCTGGGCATTATTAGTGGGGTAATTTACGAGATACAGACTTGGATCCATTAGCGCCTGCATTAAGCCATCCGGCTGATACCTCTAAATAAGCTCTAACTTTAATAATGTTCGACCAAGGGGAAAAAAGCTTCTGGGGGGGTGTTTGGCTCGAGGTCATGGTGCAAAGGACCCAAGGTTGAAATTACTCCAAACCATCCCTTTAATATGATTTAGATTCTGGTTCTTAAGACATTTTTCTTTGGGGATTTCCATTTTTAAGGCCCTATATGGTTCAATCCCAGAGATATTGGGACCTCAATGCAGCTCTGTGTCCAAATTGTCGAATTTGACCCATTTTCAATGGTTGAAACCGAATGTGATTTTGTGTTTATCCGCCACATATAACCAAAAAGGAACAGTAGCCCAGGGTTTAGGAATGTATAGTGAGATTCTGAATAGCCAGGGTTAATTGTTAACTCCGGGTGAAGTATGAGCAGTGTGAAACAAAAAATAAGATAACCCAGGATCCCATTTAACTGGGGATTGGAATTACCCAGGGTTACCCTTTCAATTGTGAGACCACTTAAAAGTTTCAAAGTTTAAGGTATTATCAGCGATTCCACCAAATATGCCCCTTAGCAGTGGATACAACTCAATCTGACAATGCTTCACACATGTTATAATAATAACAGTAATACTTAAACAATCCAGTTCAGACGAATCTTGATTTATTGGTGTGAACACAAAATGTGGGGAAAGCAAGCACACTTTCCAAGGAGGCATGAAACTAGTTTCAAACATGTAGTTACAATACTAGCTTCAGAAGCTGTTCTTCCAAATATCTATGAAGCTGATTCAAAAATAGAATATTATGAACAGTTTATGTTCCACAACTTGACAATTTTAGTGTTGGCACTCAGGTGTATCAGCTGTGTGCAAAGTGACCCACATTTGGTTTTTGACCATTGAAAATGTGTTAAATTTAGCAATTTATTCTTGGAGCCATATTTGAGGTCTTAATATCTCTGGAATTAAAAGCATATATGGCCTTCAAAATGAAGAAATGTTTCTTAAGAACCAAAATAAAAAATTTTTTTTTCTTTTGTTGATATCTTTAATACTTGCAAACTTTGGGGGGGGGGGGGGGGGGGGGGACTTGAAAAATTTGGTTGATTTGACATGGAATTACCCTATTAGCCACAGTCAACAGACATTAATAATTCTGAATTCTGAATGAATAAATTCTGAATGAATTAATGTTTTCCAGATATCCAATGGATTTCAGTTGATGCTGAGATCTCCATGTGTACATAAACATCTCTTATTAGTCTCTACACCATTCAAGAACAATCACCACAAGTGAGATAACACAACAAAACTGAGAGTGCATTTAAATGATCTGTTCATAAAAAAACAAAATGCTTCAATGCACTCAAAGACACTAGGGCTTAATTCAGTCTATGCTAATTTAATTAGGAGATTGCATAAACATCTCGTTTAATCCATGAAAACAGGCATTTACAAATATACTGTATAAACATATCTATCTATCTATCTATCTATCTATCTATCTATCTATCTATCTATCTATCTATATTATTTATCTACAGTATCTATCTATCTATCTAATCCATCCATCCATCCATCCATCCATCCATCCATCCATCCATCCATCCATCCATCCATCCATCCATCCATCTATTGTTCTACCTGTCTTTCTTTCTATTAATGGAAATCATGTCACATCACAGAACTCTGGAACAGGGTCATAGATTGATTTTTGTTCAAAAAAAAGGAAAGGGAAAGAGAAAAAAACAACAGGGATCTACAGATTTCTTTGGTTGTTTTCTGTCTCTTTTAAAAAAGCTCCTTGTGCGTAGATGACATTTTAAAAAGACAAAGACATCAGTAAGAGTCAGGATGCTTTTGAGAAGTTCAAAGTCCAAACAACTCCTTTTTTCCTCACTTTCACCATCTTCAACGCCGACAACAAGCGCACCCCAAGAGAGACAGACAGAGAGAAAGAAAGACAATGTGTGCAGATCACATAAAGGCAATCTCTGTTTCCCGCTGAGAATTTCTGAAATCTCAAACCAGTTCCTACACAAGCACCTGCTGCTGTTAATGAGACGACTACCACACTGCATCTCTCCTTTACCGTGATCATTATTCCCATCATATGGTTCGGTCAGAACCAATCACACAAACAGATGTCATTCACGACCTCAGGTTCAATCCGGTTCTGACACACAACGTCAAATCATGCGAGGGTTTTCTCTGTGTGGCATCTGTGGACTTTGATAGTTCAGCAGGGATGAATTTTCATGCAGTCAAAGTGATAAGAACATCTAGACCTGAATGTGAAGCAGAACTAGGAACGCACAGCAAAAGGAGATCAGATGAGCTTGACCAAAGAGCTCCAAGCAGGCCAATAATGGACTGTGTTGCCGTACATTTACATCAGCTTCATTCCCCCAAAATCACAGAGCTGTGCAAGCACAGACCTGGAGGATTGCATCACAATCCGAATGCTTTTACAGGCCCCATGAAATCAAAATGGGAGTTTTGTGGCTTTTAGTACATGTCTATCAATATGCTAGCGTACTCTTAAAAGTTGACACCTTTTAGCAGATATATGCATTAAATATTTACAGTCTTTCTCTTCTGGGAAATGGGCTACAATATGATCAGAATGGAATACTAACATAGTACTTAATGAACACTGCTCAGTGCACACTATACACTGGATATGGCTGTCATGTAGGGCTGCATGATTTAGAGAAAAAAAATCTAATTGGGCTTTTTAAATAAAAATTGGATTTAAAATGCAATTAAAAAACAAAAAATTATTTGCTGTGCTTGTTTGCAGGGCTGCACAATTTGGCCAAAATGCTGTGATTATATATAAATATGGCTATAAAATACATGTAAAATGTAATAATAATAGTAATAATAAATAATAGATTTACTCTGAAACATGCAGTGCATATATTTATTGAATTAAATCGCAACCTTTTGATTTGATAATCACACTAAGCCATATCACGATCGTGCAGCCCTGGTCACATGACCTCTGCACGTTGCAAGTAATTGGCATTCAGTTATCATACATGAAATTAAAACCCTTATTGTCTAATTTTAATTCAATTTCAATTCAATATTTGGGCAAGTACATCAGGTCATTTAGTATTCTGTGGTATAATACTCTTCTGTTTCTAACAATATGGTGAGAAAAAGTATGGCAGAAATAGTAAGAGTAGTAATGCTAGTACATATGCAGCTTATCTACTGTATACAGAACATGTACATACTGTACACAGTATATCATTTTTTTAAATAAGTCACTTCTACTCACCAAGGCTGCATTTATTTGATCAAATATACAGTAAAAACTGTAATATTGTGAAATATTGTTAAAATAATTTATTCATGTTGTGCAAAGCTGATTTTTCAGCATCATTACTCTAGTCTTTAGTGTCACATGATCCTTATTTTAAATTTTAAATTAGTACTTAAGTTTTTTTTTTTAAGTTTATCTAATATTTATAATTTATTTCAGCTTTATTTCAGTTAACGAAAATAATTTTTGTTTTATAAATTAAAATGTGATGTAGACATGCATTTTCTGTGAAGCTGCTTTGAAACGATATGTATTGTGAAAAGCTCTATACAAATAAACGTGAATTTAATTGAATTAAAATAATTGTTTTAATTAAACCCAATCAAAATGAATTTTGCTGTTACGTTATTTAGGTCACTAGATACCGTCACAGTGATGTACATCTTCAGCCACTTGCTTAAATATACAGTGTACCAAAGTTCATATATAAGACACTTCCCGTAATTAGGCCACAGCGACACACTCTTAAAACACATGCTAAAGCAGGGACACTGTTCCCGCCTCTATGCAGCCGATGCTGCTGTGATTGGCTGATGAAGCTGTCAATCTCTTAAAGTGCTCATGTAATGTACAGCACCGGTCACAGATGTTAGTCCTTTAGCTGAAGAGCGTAATTTTTTATAGACTATCATTATTTGTGCACAGAAAACGTGGCACGAACAGAGTGCAGCTTCTCCCGAAGAGCGTTTTTACATTTATCATCCATGCTAAGAATAGCATCCCCAACACAGCAGAATCACAACGCTACTGCTGACTACTGCGAACGTCCATGATCAAAGGCCTGGGAAACATGCGCATCATGTAAATATGCATCTCCGTTGGCCCCATTTTTCCCTCCAGAACTCACTCTCGTCCGTAAAGAAGTTGTGTTTCGCAAGGCCGACTCTCAGTGTTGCTCTGACGCACACAATGCTCTTATTGTGCAAGTGAACCCGCTGTGGGAGCAAACGGGCCGTGTGTTGCTGTGTGTGACGGACCGTCTGTGCTGAGACATTTGTGTGTGTGTGTGTGTGTGTGAGAGCTCAGAGGTGATATATAACCATCATAATCGCAGTCATTACAGTCTCTGATGAGCACACTGCCTGAAGAGAGATAAGAGAGACAGTTTAAATGCATTCAACATGAAATCCGCAGGCTAAGGCTGCACGATAATGGTTACACTGATATTCACTAATATTTTGCTCAAAAATTATAATCACGATTATTAATTATGAAAATGTTCACTTTATAGTTCATCAGAATTATTGCACTTTCACTTTTCCTACGCCAATATGCATGTTTTATTTTACCTCATCTAGTTTCCTAATGTATTATATTAACATATAAATTAACACACTCTCTATGAAAATTGGTACAAAAAAGAAGCTTCTCTTGAAGGCTAAACCAGTGAAATCCCTAATATTGAAGTTATAATATTGAATCCCTAATATTTGTTTGTTTGTTTGGAGGTCCCTTACAATAGTTTTACATGCATCCAAGGTCAAAAAACACTTTTCTTATAATATCGATTGCACCATCACCTCTTTTCTCACAGTGTCTGAAACAGTTCAATAAATGATTCGGAATCGGAAACCCCTCCTTACCGAGAGCTTGCTCTGCTCTGATTGGTCAGACAGCCCAGTCTGTTGTGATTGGCCAACCGCTTGCAGCACGTGTCGGAAACCAAACGCCTATATCCATATCAGAATTTCAGCTGCTTCAGCTTCCTTAATACACAGTGATATGAACAGTAACACTGGCATCGGTTTTACAGTATCAATTCCAGCGCGAATCCTCATCCTTTGGAAGTTCATGCAAAGTGGATTTGCTTTGGAAGCACAGAAAACAGCGTCTTCTCGACATGTCGACAAACTCTTCCAGGCCTCAGCTACAACTACAGTGTCTGAGGGCGGGAGAAGGACTGTAGGCTGACATTGAATGTTTGAAGACCATAGACTGACATTATGCAAATTTGTTACAAACCTACTTGGGTTCATGCAGGAAGCAAAACTGGAATTTCTGACGACTCATTTCATGCTGTTCAGAATCAGTTCTTTCTTTTAGGAGACATTTATCTTTTGATCTCTGAAACTTTGCAGACCTTTTACAGTCACACACAGCTATATTGCACACTACATTAAACTTAAAGGGTAACTCTCGCCAAATTGCAACCTAGGCTATTTTTGTTAATCTACCCGAGTCAAACATTCGTGTAAAAGCATAATTAGAATGGAAACACCACTTTTAAGATTGACTGTATTTTTGTTTTTGGTCAAATTGCCTTTTGAATGGGAGTGCTTGGGGCACGACTATGATAGCATCAAAATCACTATTTTTAAAACACAAAGAAGAAAGGCTCAACACAACATGAAACTGTGCTTGAAGTATCACCAGAGGCTCTACACATGAACTCCAGCATTGACAACATTGGAAAGACGGAAAGATCTTTACTCTCCTCATGTTACGTTGCATTCGGAGATCGACTACTTTTGACTGACAAAATTCCAGCCACCGGAAACACTAACTGATGAAGTGAGTCGTACAAAACCTTTCTTTTTAGTAAACTCTGTGTACACAATTTTTTTTGACAATGCTGGAGTTCATGTGTAGAGCCCCTGGTGATACTTCCAGCAAAGTTTCATGTTGTGTCGAGCCTTCTTAGTGTTTTAAAAATAGTGATTTTGATGCTATCATAGTCGTGCCCCATACACTCCCATTCAAAAGGCATTTTGATCGAAAACGAAAATACGGTAAATCTTAAAAGTGGCGTTTCCATCCTAATTATGCTTTTACATGAATGTTTGACTCGGTTAGATTAACAAAAATAGCCTAGGTTGCAATTTGGCGAGAGTTACCCTTTAATATCCAAAAAAGCATAATAGGGGCGATTTTAACTCCAACAATTACATATTATTTTAATGTTTTTCTATTAAAACAGTCCCCCCCCCCAAAATTTTTTTTTTATTTTGCCACAGAAGTTGTGTGCATTTATTCAGCAACAACAGTCGCAAAAAATATAGTAGAGATTCCCGTTCAGATATATTACAGTTCATCACTGATGTTTGCTTGCAGATTTTGTCACAGCAAACGACCGTGTGAAAGGAAACACTGGCAGTGGAGATCGCTAAACTTCATCTAACATGTTTGGGGGATTTGCAGGACGGGGCTGAGAGCCGTGGGAACAGACAATGGCGGGTGGTGCTAGTGCTAATGAGCGTCACCTGTGTGTGTCACACCGTTCTCACTCCATTCCCACAGTTCTCGGCTCTGCCCTGTGTGCCACACCGCCGGTGTTTTCAGATCATCAGCACTTTTTTCAGAGCAGAGGAAGCATGAGTGCATGGTTGCCTGTTCGGGAAGATTAAGTAATACACTGGGCAGAAAATGTATCTATTTAAAGGGTTAGTTCAACCAAAAATTATAATTCTGTCATTAATTACTCACCCTCATGTCGTTCCAAACCCGTAAGACTTTCGTTCATCTTCAGCACACAAATGAAGATCTTTTTGATGAAATCTGAGAGATTTCTGTCCCTCCATTGACAGACTATGCAACTAACACTTTGAAGCTTCAAAAAGTTCATAAAGAGATCTTTCCAGAACTAATCCATATGAATTAAGCGGTTTAGTGCAAATTTTCTGAAGTACAACAATCGCTTTTCAGTATATGACGAAAATATTTAATTTAGGCTTTTATTCACATATAAACATTCATCAACTCACACATCAGTTGTGGTAAACGGAAGCTCAAGCATGTGCGCTTGACGTGCAAGAACCAATGAGGTTCATTCTAGTGTTACGCATCATGTTTGAGCTTCTGCAAGAACCAATGAGGTTCATTCTCGTGATACGCATCATGTTTGAGCTTCAGCAAGAACCAATGAGATTCATTCTCGTGTTACACATCATGTTTGAGCTTCAGTATAAGAACCAATGAGATTCATTCTCGTGTTACGCATCATGTTTGAGTTCCAGCTAGAACCAATGAGGTTCATTCTCGTGTTACGCATCATGTTTGAGTTTCAGCAAGAACCAATGAGATTCATTCTAGTGTTACGCATCATGTTTGAGCTTCTGCAAGAACCAATGAGGTTCATTCTAGTGTTACACATCATGTTTGAGCTTCTGCAAGAACCAATGAGGTTCATTCTCGCGCATAAAGCAGGTTCGGTTGAGCTTCTGTTTATGTTTGCTGATCAATGTTTATATGTGAAGAAAAGCCTAAATCAAATCTGTTCATCATATAAATCATCGAGTCTCTTCAGAAAATTTGGACTAAACCGCTTAATTCATATGGATTAGTTTTACGATCTCTTTATGAACTTTTTGAAGCTTCAAAATGGAAGTTGCGTAGCTGTCAATGGAGAGTACAGAACTGGCTCAGATTTTATTAAAAATATCTTCATTTGTGTTCCGAAGATGAACGAAAATCGTACAGGTTTGGAATGACATGAAGTCATTTTTGTGTGAACTAAGCCTTTAAGGGAAAAGCTCTGATTGGGGTATAGAACTCTTGACATCTGGCAACCACAAGCATGAAAGCATGTGACCAATGCAAGATAACTTAAACTTAAAATTAAACTTTTAAGGATAAATAACCAGCTTAAACTTAAAAACGCATTTCATTTCAGTTAGCCACAAAGGCAACATTTCTATAATTTTTTTCTAAGTTGAATTGACATACTAAAACTTAAAGCAAAACAGAAATATAACAAAAATAAATAAAAATGACAAATGCGCATAACTAAAACTTGAGCACAAATTTAAATGAAAAGTGAAAAAATAAAAGCTTAATGAATAATGTAATAGTAAAAATAATACTTACATTGATAAATAAAAATAATAGTAAAATAATACTCTACATCTGTTTGGTCAAAGAATTACACTATTTTAAGCGGTTGCAGAGGAAATGCGCAAATATTAAGATTATAATCAATATTGTCAAAATATTGTCACATATTTTTTTTGTGAAAATAACTGATATCATGAAATAACTGTTTTCATAACATTTCCCAGCGACCCCGTGAAATCGCTCTCCTTTGACACGATACGCAACTCTTTTCATGTGGAGGTCAAAGCGGCACATGACGCTTGTGTTGAGTCACGTTAAAACCCTGACGTGAGTCATGTGAAAGGGCCTTTAGATGTTCACAAACACACACACATTATCTCTGACTGTCTTTGTGTGCATGACAGTCGCGTTACATTCATCCAATTAAAAGAAACAAAGAAGGCAAAGAACAGCATAAAACAAAAGACCTTGCGTGCCGCTCACACACTCTTCTGTATTCAGCACGACTCTTCAAACAGATCAACACTCGCATTAAAAACATGCATTTCTCCAACAGTGGATGCACTCATGCCCAGAGGTCAGCAGGTTAATGTCAGCGATGCTCGTCTCCTATTGGCTGAAAGCCCTCACTGCAAAGGATCATGGGACTTTTTCCCTGAAGCAATGGCACTCTCTTTATATTTCTCTTCTTTATCTAGGATTCTAGGATTCCCAGCTGACATTAGTGGAAACTCTAAGTATGAATATCACCAGTCGAATTTTACCACAAACTTTAAAATCTCAACTCGGCTAGATTTAACTACAAAATGAGTGGCGATCGCCCATGCAAAACTTGCCATCACGATGCAAGAGCGTTATGGGTTGTTGCCAGTACAAATTACATGCCAAAGTTTAATACTTTAAGTCAGCAAACACCACCAATGAACGTCCACTTCAATCACAGTAAACAGCCCGTCTACAGTCTCTGTAGATGTGTGTGGGCAGCTGTGCTCGGAGAAAACATTAAACCGATTCTACAGAACAGAAGAAGTCACTATTCACCACAGACAGCGAGGTTAAGAACTGCGCGTGAACTCTCGGCTTGTCTCGAAGATCCTCTCTTACACGTTTTTGTCACTCCTAACACAAGAACACACACATTCACGGGTCGATGTGTGAAAAGTGTGAGCGCTGTGTGAAAAATGAGGCTGGCCTGCTGAACTGTACTAGACAAATCCAAGCAGCACCATTCCCGGGATCACAGCGAAATTGGGTTATTTCACTGTACGTTCTGGAGACAACATGAATGTTTTCTAAAGTCAACACAGTTTGCAACCCATTTTAAATACATATACGAAATTAAAAAGTTTGGGTCATTAAGACTTGCAAACTTGCATTCGGCAAGGATTCGTTAAATAGATCACAAGTGACTGTAAAGACAGTACTAATGTTACAAAAGATTTCTATTTCAAATAAATGCTGTTCTTTTGATTCTACAAAATAGTTCCACAAAATTATGAAGCAGCACAACTGTTTTTAACATTGATAATAATCAGAAATGTTTCTTGAGCAGCAAATCAGCATATTAGAATGATTTCTGGAGGATCATGTGACACTGAAGACTGGAGTAATGATGCTGAAAATTCAGGAATAAATTACATTTTACAACATACTCAAATAAAGAAATTGTTATTTTACAAGGTAGTAATATTTCACAATATTCCTGTTTTTACTGTATTTATTTTTGATCAAACGAATGCAGCCTTGGTGAGCAGAAGAGACTTCTTTAAAAGAAAGAATTGTACTTAACCCAAAATTTTGAACAATATACAGTACAGGCCAAAAGTTTGGAAACATTACTAATTTCAATGTTTTTGAAAGAAGTTTCTTCTGCTCATCAAGCCTGCATTTATTTGATCAAAAATACAGAAAAAAAATGTAATATTGTGATATATTATTACAATTTAAAATAATTGGTTTTCAATTTATTATACTTTAAATTATCATTTATTTCTGTGATGCAAAGCTGAATTTTCAGGATCATTACTCCAGTCTATCACATGATCCTTTAGAAATCATCCTAATTTGATGATTCATTATCAAAGTTGGAAACAGTTCTGCTGCTTAATATTTTTTTCATAACCTGTGATATTTTTATTTATTTTTTTTGATGAAAAAAAAAAAGATGAAAAAAAGAAGCAAATGTTTTAAAAATAGAAATCTTTTGTACCAACAATATACACTACTGGTCAGTAATTTGGGGTCAGTAATTTTTTTCTTTCTTTTTTTGAAATAAATCAATACTTTTATTCAGCAAGGATGTGATAAATTGATAAAAAGTGATAGTAAAGAAGATTTATATTATTAGAAAATATTTTTTTTATTTTGAATAAATGCAGTTCTTTTTAACCTTTTATTCATCAAATATATTAGGCAGCAGAACTGTTTCCAACACTCATAATAAATCAGAATATTAGAATTATTTCTAAAGGATCATGTGATAGACTGGAGTAATGATCCTGAAAATTCAGCTTTGCATCACAGGAATAAATTATTTCTTAAAGTATATTGAAATTGAAAACCAATCATTTAAAGTTGTAATAATATATCACAATATTAAAAAAAAAATCTGTATTTTTGATCCAAAAAATGCAGGCTTGATGAGCAGAAGAAACTTCTTTCAAAAACATTAAAAATAGTAATGTTTCCAAACTTTTGGCCTGTACTGCAAGTATAAAATTGGGGTCGGGACTTAATTTGATATATTATGAACTGACTGGATCATGAAAACAGGAGCTGAACAGGAGGAGTTGAAAACTAAGAGGGTTTGATGATATCAGCAAAAGTGGGAAGTTGTTTCACAGGCAACTTATTTATTTAATGTAATTTAAGCAATGAATCGCTATTAAGAAAATAAATAATAGTCCATTTGATTTTACGCTGACTTTAAGAGTGCACATCCAGATTTTCTTTCTGAAATCACACTGCCCCGTCTCTCTCTCTCTCTCTCTCTCTCTCTCTCTGCCCTGCTGTTTGTTTGACACACAACACAAACTCGACGGCAAGAGAGACGGCCTTAGCTAATGGCTTTTTAATGGGCTGCTGGTTTCTTGTGTCTCCGAGCTGATGGCCACCACTTACCCTAAGCACACAAACACACTCACACGCGGCATACAAACGGAGTCATTCCCACTTTGTCTTGTCTCCTTAAAGTGACTTAGAAACCTCTAACGACGTCCTGCTCTTCAGCAGACTGGAGTCACATATGAACCCTGATTCCATTACGGACTCATAAAACACTCTGCAAAGACCGAGACACAAGACAGATGCTCTCTAATTTCATAACTCGACATTACAGCACGCATTCACACAGATGGAAATGGGAAAATGCTTTGCATTGTTATAATATAGAGTGATGAATACCAAATTTAGGACAGAACTTCCCGTAAATCCTGGAGCAAGAGCAAAATTGCATTATCTCATACCTAAAACTACAGAACGAAAGATCAAATGCAGAGGAAAAATTGATTTTAGAGGAATAATTTACTTAGATATGACAATCATTTACTCACCCTCATGTCATTAGAAACATATACAACTTTCTTTCTTCCATGCAAAACAAAGTATACTTGCTGTTTTCCATGCAATGGAAGTGTATTGTGATTTATGCTGTCAAACTCGAAAAAGCTCCATAAAAGTCCATATAACTATATGATTTGTGTGGTGAACAGACCAAAATTAAAGTTGTTGTTCAGTGAAATCTCCTCCTCCACCACAGCTCTCACATTACATCTGTGCTTGTGCCTGTTCAAACTTGGCATGTGTCAAAGATGGCACTTGACAGAGACATTGTGTGAAAGTCATAAGGGTTTGGAATGACATGAGGGAGAATAAATGATGACAGAATATACATTTTTGACTGGCAATAAAAAAAAAAAATGCTAGGCAATTATCAAAGCAGTCAAATCAGCACAACATAATACATTCAACAAACATATCAACATAAACCTAGAATATATTGTAAATTATATTATAATAATAGTGTTTCAGTGGAATCTCCAGCTGGAATCCGTAATAACAAAATTCCATGCATGCTTCATAAATAACATATCCAGCAGGAGAAACAACAAACTAGTAACTACAAAAATCACATTGCGAGTGATTAAATATGTTTGTTGAATGTATTATGTTGTGCTGATTTGACCGCTTTGATAATTGCCTAGCATTTATTTATTTATGGCCAGTCAAAAATGTATATTCTGTCATCATTTATTCACTCTCATGTCATTCCAAACCCTTATGACTTTCACACAATGTCTCTGTCAAGTGCCATCTTTGACATATCAGTATCGGAGAGTAGGCTTACAATGTGAAAACTTAAAGGGTTGGTTCAAACAAAAACAAAAAATATCCCATAATTTTCTCACCCTCAAGCCATCCTAGATGTATATGAGTTTCTTCATCCAGCCAAACACAATTGTATTTGTATTAAAAATAGTGCTGGGCAAAAATTAATCACGATTAATCACATCCAAAATAAAAGTTTGTGTTTAAATAATATATGTGTGTGTACTGTGTATAATTACTTTGTATAAATACTAGGGCTGTCAAAAGATTAATCGCGATTAATCGCATCCAAAAAAAAAGTTTGTGTTTAAATATGTGTGTGTACTGTGTATAATTAAATTTGTATATATAAATACACACACATGCTTGTATATATTTAAGAAAAATTTGTAATTTTTATATAAAAACAATTATATTTATATATAATATAAATTATATATAAATATATACAGTATATGTATGCAAATATTTCTTAAATATATACATGCATGTGTGTGTATTTATATATACAAAATAATTATACAGCACACACACATATATTATGTAAACACAAACTTTTATTTTGGATGCGATTAATCGCGATTAATCTTTTGACAGCCCTAATAAATACACACACATGCATGTATGTATTTAAGAAATATTTGCATACATATACTGTATATATATATTTATATATCATTTATATTATATATAAAATATAAATATTTTATATATAAATAACACGTTTTCTTAAATGTATACATGCATGTGTGTGTATTTATATATACAAAATAATTATACACAGTACACACACATATATTATGTTTAATTTTTGTCCAGCACTAAAATATCCTGGCTCTTATAAGCTTTATAATGGGAGTGAATAGTAACTGAGATTTTGAAGCCAAAAAAATAAATAAAAATTTGCATCCATCCATCATAAAAGTAATTCATACGGCCCTAGGGCGTTAATAAAGGCCTTCTGAATCATCGGCTTCCGGTAATAGCCATTCGCGAGTTTAGTTCCGGCGGAAGATATCCCGACACATGACGTATTGACGTATGCGAAAGGATAGAGCAAAACAAAACACCGTTCACGAATTAGAAGTCTAAAACGAGAATTTTTAAAGAGAAATGTGCTTGAGTTTGTTGCCCAGCCCTGTTTGTTTGAACCGCGAGAGCCGTCAAAGCTTACGTTATCCTACGTCATACGTCGGCGCCAGAACTAGACGCACGTACCTGAAGCCGGTGATTATAGTTTATAAAGTTATGAATTTATTAACCACCTGGAGCCATATGCGCTTTTTTTGGCTTCAAAATCTCAGTTATTCACTCACATTATAAAGCTTATAAGAGCCAGGATATTTTTTTTAATATAACTCCGATTGTGTTTGTCTGAAAGAAGACAGTCAGTCATATACACCTAGGATGGATTGAGGGTGAGTAAATTATAGGATCATTTTCATTTTGGGGTGAACTAACCCTTTAAGTAGCCTGCTGTCAATAACTGTATATAGATATTGTTTTGGAAATAACAACATTTTCACCAATCCTTTTTTGTAAATGTATTTCAAATTAAGTCTGTCTGTGCTAGAGACTGCCCCCGACAACTGACAGAAAATGTCAATGAATAAAAGGCCATGAGAAATTCACTCACTGCATTAAACTAAATTATTTAATAATAATATATCCCCCCAAAGAACTGACAGCATAAACACTATTACAACCACAAAATATGACCTATTAGGTGATCAATAAAGGCTACTATAAAAATAAAGGTTTCAAAAGTTTTTTTTTGCAGATATAGAAGCATTCTGAGAACCTTTCAGTGATCCTGATCCACATCCAGTGGAAGTGATCCTTTTAGTGATTTTTTTTCTTACTGTGAAGAACGTTTTAATAATCTTAAGAACCCATATCCACTCAAAAGCACCTTTAGTGCAATGCAAATGTTTATGGATGTTAAAGGTTCTTCTTGGAACCATAAATGCCAATAAAAACTTTATTTTTAAGAGCGTATACATAGGCTATACTCCTGAGGAATAGCTGTGGCTTTGCGGTCTCAAATTCCAGATCAGATCTCAATTTCAAAGTAGAAATGACTGTTTGCATAAAACATGCACAAAAATCAGCGACAAAAAAAGGTGAGAAATAAAATAAAAGACAAATAACGTTCCGATGGTGTGAGTAAAATAAACATTGCAATAGCCTATATCATGTAAAATGATTTATACAAAAAACTAAAAGCAACACATGAAAATCTCTCTATAATGAATTGGTTATCTTACCTTGCGCGTCAACTATTTTCAGCAGAATCCACAGAAAGAGAAGTACTAATCCCAATCCAAATCTCTGACGTCCGTTTTTCCCCATGACTTTGGAGTTTGGAAAACTCCTCAGCGCGGAATATTCGTTCCTTCTTCGGTTTGGTTCAGCCGTGACACCGGAGCTGCGGTGGTGTTGCGCGGAGGACCGACGCCGTTACGCGACCCAAGTTCTGCGTGTGTTCCTCACGGGAGAGATCAGGAGAAGGTCCCGGGACTGGAGGAATGGAGCGATGCGCCGCCGCCCTCTAGCTCTCATCTACGCGCTCTCCACAGACGCGCTCACACTCCTCTGCATGAGTTGCTCATTAGTTCAGAGCGCGCACGCATTCACTGGATAATAGCGTGTTTGAGCTGCTTCTCTCGCTCTGGATGTGTTCAGAGGAGCTGGAGATCGGGTTTTCGGGTTTCAGCATCCAGATGCATGCATGTGCGCTCGGCGCTCGCCGAATATGAGCAGAGTGAGTCCCGTTTCTCTGTTTAACCCGCATCCAGCTGCCCGCCTCTGCCCTCCACCGGCTACTGCGAACACTAGGACCGGATTCATCGACGGATCTTCTGCTGAAATTAATGATTTTGCGAACCTGGATGTAACCAAACTGCATTGTAAAAAAAATGTAAATACACCTGACACTAAACATGATTTGTATTGCTATAGATTAATGCTGTCAGGTCGACTCAGTCATATTAAATAATATTTTACTCAGTAATAAAACATGTTACCACATCGAGTGGGATTTTAAACTTTAAATTTGAGTGTTTTCACACTTAAGAAATAAAGGTTCTTTTTTTTTTGGCATTTATGGTTCCATGAAGAACCTTTAACATCCATGGAACATGTCCATTCCACAAAAGGTTATTTAGTGGATAAATAATTAGTTCTTTCGGTTATTAAAATGTAAAAAAAAAAAAAAAAAAAATGGTTATGTTAAGAAAGTTTCACTAAAAGGTTCTGAAAATGGTTCTTCTATGGCATTGCTGCAAATGACATTGCTTGGAAGAGTTATAAAGAATTTTAAGTTTACATAAGCCTATTTCAGCAGTGTGTTCAAACCATAATCAAAAGTTATTTTACCACACATCGTTCATTTTCATCGAGAGCTTTCCTGTGATTGGACAGTACATACCTGGACAGTACCTGTGATTTATACAGTGGTACATTTAGTCATTTTGCAGATGCATTTATCTAGAGCAACTTATAAATGAAGAACACTGTGAGCAATTTATCATACAAGAGCCATAAATACTTGCAGTAGTTCAAAGGCCAAGTTTCAAGGCCCAGTTTCACAGACAGGGTTTAGATCAAGCCAGGATTAGGCCTTAGTTCAATTAGGACATTCAAGAAGCTTTTATAAACGTGCCTTAGAATTATTTTTTACTGGTGTGCATCTTGAGACAAAACAATGGCAGTAACATATTAGTTAAAGGAGAACTCCGGTCAATTTTAACATTGAGCTAATTTTTTTGTAAATTTGGAGTGCTGTCAATACAGAGAACAACAACAAAAATCGGTGTTGCCTACACCGTGTTATCCTCTTTTTAAAATTTGCACCCTGTTGACTTCAATGGGGCATATTTTAAACCTGCTTTTACCCTCTTAACATCCTTGATGTGTCATTACAAGTGCCCAGCCAATGTGAGTGATTCCTTTAGAGTTAACACGGGTGAATCTGACTGCAGTAGATGTGAAAGATATGAAGAAAAATTAAGTTAATTCGGCCAGCGCTCATACCTGTATTTACATCCTGTTTTCGGTTGAAGTCCAAAGTAGTCGATTGTCGAGTTCACGCGCGTGATCATAGGTAACTAAACATATGCGCGTGAACTCGACAATCGACTACTTTGGACTTCAACCGAAAACAGGATGTAAATACAGGTATGAGCGCTGGCCGAATTAACTTAATTTTTCTTCATATCTTTCACATCTACTGCAGTCAGATTCACCCGTGTTAACTCTAAAGGAATCACTCACATTGGCTGGGCACTTGTAATGACACATCAAGGATGTTAAGAGGGTAAAAGCAGGTTTAAAATATGCCCCATTGAAGTCAACAGGGTGCAAATTTTAAAAAGAGGATAACACGGTGTAGGCAACACCGATTTTTGTTGTTGTTCTCTGTACTGACAGCACTCCAAATTTACAAAAAAATGAGCTCAATGTTAAAATTGAGTTCTCCTTTAAGTCAGTTCAAGTTGCTTTTAGTTAAAACAGCTGAATAATGCATTTTAGTGGGATTAGATTTAAGCCTGGTCTGTGTAATCGGGGGCAAGATAGTAGTACAGAATCTAGAACAGATCTTATTTATAGAAAGTGTGCTGTGATTTAAGTGCTCACATAAGTCAATGTCTTCTTCAGCTGTTTTTTGAAGGATGTGATGGTCTCAGCAGATCGGGTGGAAATAGGGAGAGTAAAGGTTTTGGAAACTGACGTTGTACGTCACTATATGATGGATCCACTATGTGCCACTCGCTCACTGATCGCAGAAGACGGGAAGGATCATAGGAGTGTGTTGGTTGTTCCAGTGGCAGTCCCGAAGGCCATTATCAAAGCCTTGAATTTGACGCAGACGGCTTGAATGAGCCGTTTTGGTTTCTTCCTGATTGATTGAAGATCAGATGCATGATACACTCTATAGTATAGTAAAAGAAAGAAAATTGGAAAGAGTTCTCTACAATTCATACCCTTATTTAAATATGATAAAATCAACCCAACAGTGTAAATAAAACTGGCAAATGGTCAAATGCAACTATATTAAATGATTCATGCCCTAGTGCATGCTGGGAAGGAACAGGGCGAATTGGACTGAATCACGTATCTATTTTTTCTTCTGTAAAAATTGCATAAATTCAACTTCCCTGCTGTGATTGCTAGTTTGACTTTATTTAAACAGAGTATATATTGCAGTAGAAAGAACTGCATTAAGATGCATTACTTGTGTTCATGAAAGTTGGAAAAAAAAAGTAAATCTTGAGCTTTAGAAAGATGAAAATCAATCAGTTGATCAATAAGCAAACAAATATTTGTTGTAGTAGTAGTTATTCTTATATTGAGCTTTTGAAAGATGCTATAAAATAAGTAAATACATAATTTATTGTTTGCATTATTCTTACATTCAGTAAGTGTGTGTAGTATTATTATTGCAGTAATTATTGTAATTATTATAGGCTATTATTTATTATGACGTTGTTATTATTAAAGTACACAACACGACTCTTGCTCATGTTAAATTTGCACATTGTCAATAAACAGAAAGATGTTCATTGGGTTCCAGAGAAGGAATCAATTCACCAGAAACACATCATCACTTGTGGCATCACACCTCAAAAATCCAATAGCGATGAATGATATGCAGGCAAACACACACACGCACACACACACACACACACACACACACGCACGCACGCACGCACGCACATAGACATGGACAAACACAATCTTCAGATAGCCCACTGTCCCAGCGTTATCTGTGGTTCATTCCATTCAACATGGCCATAATAGAGTCAGCGCCGCTATTGTGGAGATAATTCAGTTATGACAGTGATATGATCGCTCCACGTTTCTCCGGGGTAAGAAGTCTATCCCAGCATCCATTCCCCCAAAAACAATCTCTATACGCCCTCACGGGTTACAGAAGCAAGTATGCATCACAGTATTTGTATAGCAGTGAGATTGTGCCGCTTCTACAGTTTGTCGGATTCACTCTGCGGCAAAACTCCTCGCTTGACAGGCACTCAGCGTTTGGTGATTGGCATCCTGTCTGCTGTATCTCTGTGTGTGTGTGTGTGTGTGTGTGTGTGTGTTGAGATTTCTTTTACAGTGACATCAGTACATTTAGCTTCAATATATAAAGGCCGAATTGAGTCACCTTGAAGAAAATTACCTCCATAAAATGAGTTTGTGATTGGATTCAGCCCATCACACACTTACACATACACACATCAATACTCTCTGAGTAACACACACACATGGCAACGAGAGATCAAGAAATAGAGCGAGCTGGTTCTGAACCGGGCTTTCGCTCACCCGAGGGTCACGTCAGCCCTTATTCGCCGGTGGACTTCATCAGCATGACAGAACTGTCATTTTAATGAAGCCGTGAGCCGAGTCGGGACCGGGGTCTCCGGCACACGCTCGGATGATAATCAGATGTGGACGAGTTCACATGCTCACATCTTCACAGTTAAAGTGCCAATATGTTTGTCCGTGACCCGCCACTGACAGTACAGCGGCTTTGGCTTGAGTCTTAAATGATGTGCTATACAGAGTGTACCTGGTGCACTATGTTTTCTACAGCCTTTAAAAAAAGTTTCTTTACTGGCATCAATAGTTTAACTTTAATGGAATCTTTCCATTGCATAAAGGATTCTTTATAGTGGGAAAAAAACTATATCACTCATTTAATAATAATAATAGTAATAAACTTTATTTTATAAAGCGCCTTTAAAAGCAACTTCTCAAAGCGCTGTACACAAAATAAGCAATACAAAGCTCAAATAATAAAAGTAGCATCAGTCAAATGCTAATTAAAAAAAATATGTCTTAAGTCTACCTTTAAAAATATCATAGTTCTGAGCTTCCCTAAGATCAAGAGGCAGAGAATTCCAAAGGACAGAAATTCCTTAGGTTATTAAAATGTTCTTCACACTAAGAAAAAAATCTTTACATAATATCTTATTGATGGTAAACTTTTGAACAGTAGTGCATTTAATCAGAACACAAGGCTAATTTTAGATGGCTGTCATTAGAGAAAGATACTCAAACTACACAACATTAAAGGGTTAGTTCACCCAAAAATGAAAATTCTGTCAGTAATTACTCACCCTCATGTTGTTCCATCCCCGTAAGACTTTCGTTCATCTTCAGAACACAAGTTAAGATATTTTTGATGAAATCTGAGAGCTGTCTCACTCCTTCATAGGCGGCTAGGTTGATATCTGCCGGCCCAGAAAAGTTAGTAAAGACATCGTTAAAATAGTCCAAGTGACTACAGTGGCTCAACCTTAAGTTTATCAAGTGACGAGAATAATTTTTGTGCGCAAACCCCCCCCCAAAATAATGACTTTATTCAACTATTCATTTTCTTTTGTGTAGGCCTCTGAGTCAAGTCAAGTCAAGTCAAGTATATTTGTATAGCGCTTTTCACAATACAGATTGTATCAAAGCAGCTTCACAGTATTAAATTAAAATAATACAACAAGGTTTGTTTCTAGTGGAATTTATTGATTGATAACATTTAATTCAATATCCCCAAGTTCAGTGAGTTCACGTAGTGTAACAACGCAGCGCTTCTGGGTTGTACGTCAGAACGTAGGCTCACTATTGGCCGACGCTGGTCATGTGTGTGATGCGTGTGATGCTGGCCAATAGGGAGCCTACGTTCTGACGTACAACCGCTGCGCTGTTACACGTGAACTCACGTCAGAGGCAAAGTACGCACAAAAAGTATTCTCATCGCTTGATAAACTTAAGGTTGAGCCACTGTAGTCACTTGGACTATTTTAACGATGTCTTTACTAACTTTTCTGGGCCGGCAGATAATATCTATTACCTAGAAGCCTATGAAGGAGTGAGACAGCTCTCAGATTTCATCAAAAATATCTTAATTTGTGTTCTGAAGATGAATGAAAGTCTTACGGGGTTGGAACAACATGAGGGTGAGTAATTACTGACAGAATTTTCATTTTTGGGTGAACTATCCCTTTAACCAATCACAACAGAGGTCATTCTTAAAGTTACAGTAGCACAAACAGCTTGATAACTCCATGGGTCAGAAGGAGGCTGACAGTATATTATAAGTGGACTTGCAGGAAAAACAGTGTTACAAACGTGTATACGTCCTCTTTAAAGCAGAAATGAGTACAATAACTGTGCCAGCAGTGGCATCAGATACGCTCAAGAATTGGCTGTTTGTGTCAGAGTTGCTGGATTTAATGAGACGTCGGTCTCTGAGAGAACTGCACGAACACACTCAAACGCCAACGCGCACACACACATTTGCCTGAAACATCAGCGAGTGATCAAAAGAAAACCTTGTTCCTTATGCTCATTTATTTTCTCATTTGCTTGTATTGCTCTATCTCTCCACCGTTCTTTCCATGAGCACGTGTAAGTGTTTCTGTGCTCACTCCACATGTTGTTCTATCAATAATGAGCTGGTTTTCATTATCGACAATAACCGGGGCTTTAAATGTCAAAAACGGCTGCTACATAATAGTTTAATGCTTTTGCAATATTGTGAACAAACACCATTACATGGATCAATTGCAGATTGATTGAAACTGAATTGGGATTTAGAGAAGGCAAGTAAAAAGACATTTTTATTTTAGCAAGGATGCATTAAATTAATCAAAAATGACAGTAAAGACATTTATAAATATTACAAAAATATATACTGTTCTTTTAAACGTTCTATTCATCAAAGAATCCTGAAATAAAATGTATCAGAGTTTCCACAAAAATATGAAGCAGCAACACTGATAATAATAAGAAATGTCAAATCATCATATCTGAATGATTTCTGAAGGATCATGTGACACTGAAGACTAGAGTAATGATGCTGTAAACTTCTGAAAATACATTATATTTAAAAAAAATATTACTATATATAACAGTTCATTTAAATAGTAATACAATTTTACAATATTAGCCTAGATTTTACCATATTTTTGATCAAATAAATGCAGCCTTGGTGATCAAACAGACTCAAAATTTTTGAACAGTAGAATACATGTTCACATAAATACATAAAGATCTGATAAACAAGAAACAAAACGGACATATGTAAGGATAAAAATAAGAGAATGAATATCAATAAAAAAAAAATAGTAACTAAAAAAAAATCATCAGTACTAAATTGCTTGAGAAAAATGCAATCTTTCAGTAATGTACAACCAGCAAGTTGAAGTTAAGTTTTCTAGCATGAAGATATTAAATAAAATGAATAAGTAGTTTCAAGTTTGTTTATGCCATTGTAGTCAACAATATCTGGGTCTTTACAAATTGTTACAGTACAAAGTTTCTTATTAACTTAAAAAATAATAAATGCACCTCGACTATGCAATAAAGGAGGTTTGATGAATGTTCACGCTGTGAATATGTTCAAGAGTTTTTATTTACTTTTACACTGAACCATTTAGCAGATGCTGTTGCTGCAAATGAAGAAATACACAAACTATGTATCATTACTTTTTTTTAAAAAGCCAACAGGGTAACACTTTATTTCAATGGTCCACTTTAGACATTCTACTAACTACTACCTTGCAACTACATGTCAGCTAACTCTCATTAGAGTATTAGTAGACTGTTAGGTTAGGGTTAGATGTTAGTGTTCGGGTTCTAAGTTCACATGTAGTTGCAAAATAACTTATGGACAGTAGAATGTCTAAAGTGGACCATCGATATAAAGTGTTACTGCCAACAATATTAGTGCTAAGTCTTCTCTCGCCTCAGACCTTAGCATGTGTGCTAGAATTGACTTTATATTGTTGGTTGATGTACAATTTGTTGTTAACTTAAGCGGACTTGGCTAATTTTTGCCTTGACACTCCTAAAAGAGCTTTAAGTTGAAACTGTTTCGAATTGTTGTAGTTTATTTAGGAAGCGGACGCCATTTTTGTTTCTGTCCATGTTTTTTTCTCCTTAGTTTGGCTAGAGAGGGAGTACGGTAAGCAAACTCTGTTGTTCGTTTAGATTTTTGTTGAAAGGTTAGAAAGCTTTCCTCTCAAAGTCAGAATTGTATGTTTTTTGTTTTGGCCTTATCTTCCCCCGAAGCCTTTTGATGCTTCCCTTTTTTGTACTTGACCTACCAAATAAAATGTGACTTCTGAGTGTTTCAGAAATCGGTGTGATTTGTGTGGAGTGCTGGGGCAGGAGAGAGGAGAGCTCTTGCTTGTCTGTTAACTTTAATTGTCACAAACTTCCTTGTTACTGCTTCCCTGACTCCTAGACTCGGGAGGCATGTAACACCGCGGTACTGAGAGTAAACCAAAGCTAGACTGGAAGTGTACCTGCAGAAGAAAAGGAGTTTAAAATGCTAATTGAAAGTGGGATAATTTATGGTTATGGATTAGTTTTAAGGGCCGGAAGAGGAGGAGGAGGAGGAGGAGGACTCTTCAGCAGTTTTTGAAGGTTGTGATGGTCTCAGCAGATCGTGTGGAGGCTAGAAGTGAATTCCTGGGACATTATTCAATGAAACTCTTCCGCTCTGTGTCACTGCATTAGATAATAAAATTAGCCATCTGCATGTCTGAAATGCTGCATGATCTTTTCTCTTTTCTTAAACATTTTATTTATAATTTTTTTTGTCTCGATGTGTTTTAATCAGCAGGTGTTTTGGTGATTTTCAGTGGGTGTATGAAGTCAGTTTTCCTCAAGTTCACACAGGTGTAGTTCTATTGTTTTAGTATTTCTGTCAAATGTTTTTGCTTGTGCAATCTTTGTTAACAATAAATTGGTTAGATGTTTTGTATTCAGACATTAATACCTTTAAAAATGTTAAACCTTCACCACGTTCCAATTATCTATAAAACTGCTAAATGTTCCCCAAGGCCAGATTATTAAAAAACTTAAACGATGCAGTATTAGTATGTCTGTTTTGTCCTGAATTATAAATATATTTGCCCCAGGGGTCACGGTCAGGGTCACAAGTCACGGACAGAATGGACAACAAAATCACCATGGAAACTAGATTCTCTAACCTTGCATAAACTTCAAAACTGATCAGAATGAAGGTGTCCTTTTTCAAAACGTGGGTTATTTACATTTACATCGGAAGCAGCCAAAGGTTACATTTTAAACACCCACTTGATTTGAAAGTTAAGGATTAAAAAAACTTTATCCGCTTTAAAATGATTCCACCAGCGATGAACCCAAACCACATGACAGATTATTACTTCACTTACATTAACTGTGTGCCGCTCCGACTGTGACGTCACTGGCCTTTGAGGTTGAAATCATTATGAGGATATAAAAATAGCATAAAACATATTATATCTTCAGCTCCAACTCCAGGATTCAAACATATAGGCCCTGTTTACACCTGGTGTTAAGATGCGTTTTGGACGATCGGATCACAAGTGGACGACACTAAATACAGGAGTGAACTATGGAAGCCGATTAGTCTCAATTATAATTCACGCAAAAAAACATGATTCACACATGCGTAGACAATTCCACATGCATGAAACCTAATTCACGTACACAAAAAAATATATCTATATTCACAAAAAGCTATTCACATGCGCAAAATAAAATTATATATTCACAGATGTAGGCTACAACTGTGCACAAAAACCTGTACGAGTTTATCCTTGCATGTGAATGTGCAAATTGACTTGGATGTGTGTGTGTGTGTGTGTGTGTGTGTGTGTGTGTGTGTTTTGAGACTTTCCTGGCAGCGCACCCCTCCTCCTACACAGATGAGTCGTTAGCCAATCAGATTTAAGCTTATCAATCGACCAATCAGTATCACGTGAGGGCGTGAATGACGATTTGCACATTCACATTCAAGGATAAACTTGTACATTTTAAACATTCAAAGGTTTTTGTGCACAGTTGTATATCTACGAATTGTGTTTTGCATTTGTGAAATGTATTTTATGAATATATAATTTTATTTTGGGCATGTGAATTGCTTTTTGTGGATTTTTTTTTTTTTTTTACGCACCTGATTTTTTGTGTGTGTATGTGAATTAGGTTTCATGCATGTGGAATTGTCTACGCATGTGTGAATCATGTTTTTTGCGTGAATTATAATTCAACAAAGACAAGAGACAAATCGGCTTCCATAGTAAACGGGGTCTAAAACACTTTGAGCTTGTCCACTTTTGACCTCTTCCAGAGGTAGTCGAAAACACATTCGAACAGCCACAACCCTGCTATCCGTCTACTGAACTAATGAGTAACATTATGGGAAGAGCTCTAGCCAGACGGGATTTAAACTTTGTCGGCTGAAGACCCAAGTTTGGTTTGAAGAGGAAAAACATACCAAGCTCAATGTTCTCTCAGCATTCCTGATGTCTAACACACACTCACAGTGTTCGACTGGTCTTGTGTCTGTCAGAGCAGAAATGAAAGTGGCTGCTCTCCGTATGTTTTCACACACCAGACGTGTTCATATGTAAATTGCATGAGCTTGTCCATTAGAAATCAGGACAGAAGTGTTTGAAAGTGGACAAAAGAGACGGATTAAAACACCAGGTGTAAACGGGAATGTGTCTCCCTCCTCTACTCATAATCCGATCGACTAAAACGCATCTTAATGTCAGGTGTAAACAGGGAGAGACAGAGATACAGATCATAAATATTCCAGAAGATAACAGGAGAACTGGAATGATGGTTTAACATGTTCCCGGACCATCAGCTTCAGGGGGAGTCGACGCATGAACACACACACACAGTTTTGTTGAGTGGAAGCACATCTGATTGTGACCTTTGTGATTTACCTTACATCAGGAGAGAGAAAACTCACAGTGACCCGCAAGCCATATCTGTCACATTCAATTACTTCACACAAACAGAAAAATAACACATGAGATCTCTCTTCAATATCTCAACTGTTTCTCCTAGATTGCAATGAGATTAAATGGTGACCTTTGCTCAAGTCTCCTGCATCTCAGATGTTTCTAGTGTGAAAAAGACCCCAGTAATCTGTCATTTGTGTCCTCTAGCATTTCAAAAGCAATCTCAACAACATCTCAAACTGTGCTCAGATCTGCCTTCAATCTAAAGTCAGAGATCTCAAACATCAACTCTTTCCAAGACCAAATTATCGGAGCGGCTGCACATTTATAACTGTGTGACAACTATTGACTTTTGATAGATTTAGCCATGAACAAATCAATATAAATGAGTTTAGGAGGGGAAAATCAGTGGATGCATAAATTAAACAAATGGCAAACTCAATTAAGTCTCATGAGCTATGAAAGAGCCAGGGTTGTTATTGTTAACAAACTATTCAAAATTGTTTTTGTTAATTGAAATAAAGCTAAAATACAGGATTTAAAAAAATAATAATAACCATAACCCTAATAATAATGATTAATTATGATGATTAAAAGAAATGATTAGACGACAAACCAAAGCTTGAAAAACTTAAAAGTAAATTAGAAATGTTGCCTTGGCAATTAAGTGAAAATAAAACTAGTTTAATTTGAAAAAATAATTTGAATTACGAAAACTAAAAATAGCCTACTAATTAAGGCAAAATAGAAATATTAAAAGAAACTCATAAAATGGCAAAAGAACATAATAAAATTGCTCAAATAAAAAAAATTAAATAAAGGCTAAGTATAAATGTTAAACAAAAACTAATACAATGACAAAAGAACATAACAAAATAAATAAAACTTAAACTATAATTGAAAATTAAAAAATGCAATATTCAATGCACATAACTGTTTTCCTATAGGCTTGCTTAAGCATGTTTAGGAAAATGCACAAACTAAACATAAATTAACATTCGATTTATTAATGTAGGATTGTCATTAAACTAATCGTGAACATTAGAGAGGTGTAGTGTTCATTGAGATCCGTTGTGCTCTGTAATATTATGTTGTACTTGCATATTATTTTTAGTTTCATCTTGTTTCCAAGTTGAATAGTTTCCATGTCTGGTCTCCATGGTGATGGAATATTAAATGTTTTTTTCTTTTCTCTTTTTTTTTCTTTCCAGAAAATCAGAACATGTGAAACTTTGAACTTTCCTTTCAGGCTTTATTTAGACATCACGCAGCCAAAGGATAACTGAAACATGTGTATGAAAAGCACAGAGCAAACGTCACAACAAACATCATATAAGATTACAGTAAACATCACGTCTGTCCTGTGCGATCTTGACGTGAATACAAGCAACAAAACACAAAAAAGGCTGCAAAATGTCAGCTTTACAAGCGGAAAAAGCTCTCAAAGCAAACACTCACACTCACACACACACACACGCGCGCGCTCAGAGGAGATGCACTCGTGGTAATAATTCAAAGTGCTGGACAAATTGGATTACAGCTTCTCACATCTTTCCTGTCCTCTAATCTGTCTGTTGTGAAAGGTAAAAAGAAAAGTACTTGTGTAAATAAATAAATAAATGTATGAATGAAAGAATGCATTAATCGTGTAGCTTTGACTGTGCAGAGTTCAGGCTAACATCATCAGACCAGTGGCGAGTGGCAATGAGTGACATCTGGTTCAACCATGCAATCAAAGACACAAAATCATTTCTTTGTGAAAAAAATAAATATATATATATATCACACGTGCATGACAATAATAGTCACTTAAATACATGAATTTAGCGGATGTCACTTCTGGAACTTTGCAGCGTGTACGTGGCCGTACGTGTTTACACTGCACAATGACTCTCTTATTTGTATAAGAGAGGTTCTTGTTGTGCCAGACACGCAATGTTTCCAGACATTGATGATGCCTTCTTATTTGCATAATGTCTACGCTTTGTTATAATGAGAGGATTTGCGAGCGTGCAGCACTGGACAAAAACTCCGGCTTTGAGCAGTGACTTCATTCTGACTTAAAGTTGTCATGAAATCAAAATGGATCCTATTTACTTTGTTAGCGCACATTACTAGTCTTGTGGTGAACAATTCATCCGTGCAAGTTAAAGGTATAGTGGAGGATTTTCTTTTTCCGGGTGGATCATCAAGACTATTGGTCCTCCTAATTGTCAATCATTCTGGTGATATGTTTACGTAAGGCCGTCGTACGTGCTCGTCCTTTCTGCGCATGCGCACTTTCAGGTGTATGTGCGTGGTGAGCTATGGTTTCAGCCATTCATTGAAGCTCGCCGTTCTCACCGGGTTTTTTCAAAATGTCTGAGGGTCGCAAGAGAAAAAGTGTGTATGAATTGAATGACAAGAAGAGAAAGGCCTCTGAAGAAAGAAACAAGACCAGAGTGTTTTTGGGAGAATATTTCACACGCTGGCGTGCGCTAAAAGCACAGGTTGGGCTTCCCACTGATGCCTCAGTCGTGAAGTTTCTACTCGACAGGTAAAGTTTGGCATGCTATTTGGAGAAATCCATTTAAAATCACTGCTAGTAAAAGTTAATGTAAGCTATGATTAGCGATGCTAGCGTTTAATAGGCGTTCCCTCTCGGGAGCAGGTAGAGTGTTGCGCATGTGCATTTTTTCAAAAAGTGGAGAGGGCGGTTCTTTTCTAAAATTCTGGAAAATCCTCCGCTATACCTTTAATACACAGAAAACTATTTGTTTGTCGTAGTAATCTTTAATCAAAGTCTGAAAATGTGCTTCCGCTCTGGAATGGTGTTCCTTCTCTGATGACGTGAGTTTGGCGGCTTAAAGGGATAGTTCACCCAAAAATTTTAATTAGCCCATGATTTACTCACCCTCAAGCCATCCTAGGTGTATATGACATTCTTCTTTCAGACGAACACAATCGGAGTTAATGTCCTGGCTCTTCCAAGCTTTATAATGAGAGTGGGTGTATGTCTTTGGAAGTCCATCAAAGCGCATCTTTTCATGATTAAAGTGCTCGACACGGCTCTCCGGGGGTTAATAAAGGCCTTCAAGAGTGAAGCGATGCATTCGTGTAAGAAAAATATCCATATTTAAAACTTGACTAAAACCGTGTTCGTCATTACGTTGTGTCAAAGTTCAAGGATTAGTCTTTCGCTGTAAATCGATGCATACGGCCATTTGCCGGAAGCTAGTTATTTTAGTCGATAAAGTTTTAAATATGTTTAAATAAAGCTTTATTAACCCCCTTGGAGCCATGTGGAGAACTTTTATCAGGGATGGATGCACTTTGATGGACTTCCAAAGACATGCACCCATTCACTCCCATAATAAAGCTTGGAAGAGCAAGGACATTTTTTAATATAACTCCAATTGTATTCGTCTGAAAGAAGAATGTCATATACACCTAGGATGACTTCAGTGTTAGTAAATCATGGGCTAATTTTCATTTTTGTGTGAACTATCCCTTTAAGTTGAATATCCTTAACTGTCAGTCTGCCATGAGCGAGGGATGGAGAGGAAATTAGTTAAAATATTCTGTTTCACTTGGAAATACGCCATGACACTGAAATAAAGTCGGCTGCAACTTACGGGTCACGAGGACTTTAACATCCATAAACATTTGCATTGCACTAAAGGTGCTTTTGAGTGGATATGGGTTCTTAAGATTATTAAAATGTTCTTCACAGTAAGAAAAAAAAAAATCACTGAAAGGATCACTTCCACTGGATGTGGATCAGGATCACTGAAAGGTTCTCAGAATGGCTCTATATCTGCGAAAAAACCCTTTTGAAACCTTTTGAAATCCCTATAAAAATATACTGATCACCTAATAGGCTACATAATCTAATATTTCCTAATTTTAATAGGGTTTATGCTGTCACTTTTTTGAGGGATATATTATTATTAAATAATTTAGTTTAATGCAGTGAGTGAATTTCTCATGGCCTTTTAGGCTTTTATTCATTGACACCTCTGATTAGCCATTGCGCACATTGCTTAACGCTGCAAAAACAGGCTGTAAATAGAAACCTTTGACGCTCTCCAGAGAGCAAACACGGACACACACTGACTGGATCATTTGCCAAATCGCCAAAATGCAAGTATTATGGAGAGAATGGATTCTGGACCTGAAGTTATGAGCAGCTTTTCCTTCTAGCAGTCAGAATCAGCAGAAGGAGGCGGTGGTTTGAGTGCAACGCTATCTCACGACCAATTCGTACGAATTCGTACGAATGATAAAAAGTTGGCTAATTCGTACTAATTTGTACGACCTCACTCGTACGAATTTGTACGATTTGTCTAAACCCACGTGATGGGTAGGTTTAGGGGCGGGGTCAGGGGTAGGTCATTCGTATGAATTCATACGAATTGGCCAATTCGTAAAATATGTAAGATTTTGCAAAAATCTTACTAATTCGTACGAGTCAGGTCGTATGAATTCGTACGAATAAGCCATTTCGTAGAATTTTTACGTTTTCCCGTGAGATCGGGGTGTTTGAGTGAGGCTCTGTTTACACCTGCTATTGAGAAGCGTTTAGGTCGATCGGATCACAAGTGGACGATGCTAAATACAGGAGTAAACAAGGTCTAAAACACTTTGAGCTTGTCCACTTTTGACCTCTTCCAGAGGTAGTCGAAAACACATCCGAACAGCCACAACCCTGCTATCCGTCTACTGAACTAATGAGTAACATTATGGAAAGAGCTCTAGCCAGACGGGATTTAAACTGTCGGCTGAAGACCCAAGTTTGGTTTGAAGAGGAAAAACATACCAAGCTCAATGTTCTCTCACCATTCCTGATTTCTAACACACACTCACAGCGTTCGGCTGGTCTTGTGTCTGTCAGAGCAGAAATGATAGCTAATGTTCTCCGTGTGTGTTTCCGTTGTCTCATGGGCGCTTTCATATGTAAATTGCATGAGATTATTTTCTCCCTTAGATCAAAAGATATGAAAAAAAACCTACATTTACCCACCAATAGACCCTCCCCTCGAAGAAAGTGGAAAAAAAGAGACTGATTAAAACACCAGGTGTGTCTCCTTCGTCCACTTGTGATCCGATCGACTAAAACACATTTTAACACCATGGGCCTGAGAAACTACCATGCTAATCTCAAGTCTGTGGCCAGGGGAAGCTATACACACGCTCCATCTATGATTATTCTCATTCTGTTAAGTGGTTATTTTATTTATAAATGGATTGTGTTGTTTTCATGAAACTGTTGGCTGACAATAAATCGCATTTAATTCATCTTAATTGTTAAATTCATTTTTTATCCCATAGATTGTAAAATAATGTGATGTGAAACCAAATCAGATCACTGTGCAAAAACACATAAGCGCTTGATTATGAAATTCCCCAAACTCTCCTCCTCTAAAAATAATGCAACAGTTCATGCAGAGGTTTGTGAGAATCTCACTCATAGGCTGCGGTTGTCCGTGAGGAATACTGTGCAGAAACTGCAACGTGTGCTAGTGCAACACCATTCAAAAGTCTGGGGTCAATAAGATAATGTTTTGAAAGAAATTAATACAGTAAGGATGCATTAAAATGATCAAAAGTGACAGTAGACATTTATAATGTTATAAAAGATTTCTACAGTATTTCAAATAAATGCTGTTATTTTGATTATCTTTCAATTCATGAAAGAATCCTGAAAAAATTTGACTTTGCAAGAACTGATTTTCCTGCTAAGACAAAACTCACCCTGCAATAAAGCCATAACACACCCTGGACAGAAGATAGCAAAGACAGAGCAAACAGGATATTGTCCTGTCCAAACTTTTCTCCTTCCTTATCTCTGCATACCTGTCCCTCCACCCTTCCTCTCCCCCTGAGTCAAGTCACCAAAAGTTCACTAAGAATGTCTATATATCACATATGATGTATCTTGTGAATCATGTTTGGTATCATTTTAAATGTCTCAGTGCAATTGGTAAAATGGTTTTAATTTCATTGCAGTCATTGGTTTAATGAGAAAGATTGAGAACTTAGGATAATCCTGTTCTCCTCTTTGGGTGATGTCTCTTCAAGACATCTCCCCTCTCTCCCAAAACCAGGTGCTACCCCCTGGGGTACATGAATTGACCCAAAAATATTGGTACAACCCTTTTGTTCTGGTCTGGGTATTTAAGGGTAGGTGACAGAGCAGTCTTTGGGACCCTTTAACAAGGAACATCCCCCATACAGTGCTGTTTCTGTGTTTTCCCGTTGGAAAACCCTCACACACCACTGTTACCCCTTTTCCACCAAGGCAGAGCTGGTGCTGGTTCGGAGCCAGAGCCTAGTTTCAAATCGGTTCTTTGTTTTTCCACCGCCAAAGCACCAGCTCCGAACCAGTAAAACTGGTTCTTAAGTAGCACCAAATCATTGCAGGGTCTAGAACGGAGCCAAGAAAGAACCGCTTGCGTCAGAGGCTGGGGGCGGGGTTACCGTGGCCAACAAGACTGAAGAGAAACTTGTGACCGCCATTTTTAAATAGCAGCTAGTCGAGCTAATAGCGGCTCGATTATAATATCCGTCAATGTAAGTTACGGCGAGCTGCACGAACGCGTTGGATTCGCCGTGTTTGGATGCCGATTTATTTTCGCAAACCCATGAGCATCCATAGTAACGCAACGTCTATTATTGTTGATGCCTTGTTCGAGATGCATCGGAGCAGCGTGGACCGATCAGAGCTGCGGGAGTGTTTGGAGATCATACGACTCCTTGTGCTTTTTGATCGCTTTCGCAGTGCTTTGATTTCATGTGCTGATCGTTCTGCGAGAAGCCGATGCATTTCGAACAAGTCTGGTGTGTTTGTGTTTGGCGCTGCCACACAAGCGTTGCTGGGCAACATGATACGTATGCAGTGACGTAAGATATAGCTCTGTTGTGGCTCTCTGGCCGGTGGAAACGCAAACCGGTTCTTAGTAAGCTCGTCAGTCGAACCAACTCCGAACTGGCAATAGCTCTAGCTCTGAACCAGCACCCGGTTCTTGTTGGTGGAAAAGGGGTATGTGTGTCTCTGTCAGGAATGCATTCCTTACTTTTAGAGTCATCTTTGAGTAACTGATGTTATGTATTTATTATTTCTGAATTGGACCTGACAAATAAATGTTACATCTTGAGTTATTCTGAAGTTTTCTGAAATCATTATTTTAGTAGATTATGAGGGGGCTGGTGCTACCGCAGCTCTGTGTCCAGGATAGGTCAAACTAAAGGCGCATATGAACGGAGCAGTAGGCACGTCATCTGAAGACCTTTTGATTTCTGTCTATCACTGACTTGGCAAGTTGTACGGAAGTAGCTAAATAAACTACACTTTTTTGTATGAGTGAGCAGTAGGCAACCGACTTAAGAGGTATTAGCAAACCCTGCACCCTCTGACCAAGATCAGGCTGGCAGGGCTGTGTCCGTGAGATCCACGTAAACCCGGGGCGTGTGACTCTGTGCGGCATCGGGTCCCTTAATGAATGAATAATTGAAAGTATGGGATACTCAGAATAATCAAAGATCTAAATTAATTAATAATCAATATTTATGACTATTTTCTAATAAGAAACACAATCTAAATTTGATTATCATTTGAAATTGGAGTCAGATTAAGCGTAGAGCTAAAGTAATATTGAAACTAAATTCCAATAAATTAAGTGAACTTCACTGGAGCGCTGAAAAGACATACACGCATTATCCCTTCGCCAGGCCGTTGGATTCTGTCTTTGGGCCAATGGGTGGTTCTTACAACTTCTTTCAAAAACATTAAAAAAAAAACATCTTACCATTACTTTTGAATGATAGTGTATGTAAAACAGAATGCATTGTACACGCATTTCATGTATGCTATACAGCGAGGTTACATGACCTCATTACATTGCATGTTTAGTTGAGTGAGTGTTGTGTACAAAGTCTGAACTCTTGGCATCACTTAACTGTCCTCACCACATACTGTCTTTAAAGCCTGTTTTAAATATAGTATGTGCAACAGAATACATTATTCAATGATAAATATTTCAGAAAGTAGTGTGCTACTTTGTTGTCACATGACCTCATTACAATACATGTTTAATTTTAAACATTTATGCACAATATGCATAAAAAAAGATTGCTTACATTGCAACATGACCAACTGAAGTATATTTGATAGAATTATAGCATTATACTGTGCACACTGTTAAGTACTGTATCTTACAATACAAAGAGCTCAACTTGACCTTTCATTTCCAGTATGATGAATGAAAGAATGAACAAAGGGTTATAATGGCTGTCATTTTGAATCAGTCTCTATTTTATTATTTTATTTGACTCCTAACAGTTTTTACACAAAGTTGAATAAAAATGGAAAAAAA
This sequence comes from Leuciscus leuciscus, assembly GCF_965113295.1. Lineage (NCBI taxonomy): Eukaryota > Metazoa > Chordata > Actinopteri > Cypriniformes > Leuciscidae > Leuciscus > Leuciscus leuciscus. The sequence goes on from NC_138729.1 coordinate 48,447,322, forward strand.
TCACTGTTTTTAGTTTCAAGATAATAAAAGGATGCAACCACAAGTAATACTATTATTAAAAATAGTAAGCAGTATACAGTAGTCAAGCTAGAATTCCATTCAGAGTATAGACAAGATGTTAAAAATTCATGGACGATATACTTCCAATTCATTCATCATACTCGAATTTAAAGTTCAGGTCAAGTGCATTGCATTGTGGGATACCGTATGTCAAAGTGCTGTTGCACACTGAACATTTTCACATACAGTATGCAGCAGGTCATCTATGGATTATATGCAAACATTACATTCATATACTGCACACAGTACACCTACTGCAGAAATGATACAATAGCATCTTCACATCTTTCCTTCTTTCTCTACTTCAGTCCATTGCACAGATCTACACACACACACACACACACACACACACACACACACACACACGCTTTCGTAAAACCACTTTACCACTCACACACACACACCAACCTTCACCTTATCTCCTCTCCTTCTGGTACTTTATTGCTGTGTTTGATGGATAGAGTGACCTGGTTTCCAAAAAAGAAAGATGCTCAGGTGAACACTCACTGCGACCTCACAGCGCTCTCAAGTTTTCCATTTTCACTTCTAATCTAGTTCAGACTGAAGGTTTAGTTAGTTTGTTTTCTGTGGATCTCAGACCTCTGTCTTGCGGTCAGTGTTTGATTGCTCTCGGTGGTGATAAGACGCTATTCTTCAACTAAGCGAACACATTTTACTAGTGTCTTTTTCATCTTTGAAAGTAATAAACATGTCCAGAAATTTGTGTACTATACTATATATTCCTGTAAATGAGAATTCAAATGTTTCTTCCCCCACCAGAAGTATAATGGTAACACTTTATTTACATCTTGACTGAACCTACCCCTAAACCCAACCTTAACCCATGTAGTTACCTTATATTAACTGTACTTTTCTAGGTAAGTGCACTTAAAATAAAGTGCAACCATTATAATGTTATTCAAGGTCTCTTGCACCAGTGCAGATTAGCTTTTCAGGAAGACGTCTTCCTGTAAATGAACTCTGTTCTCAGTTCAGTTGCTGAACACTGATGTAATGCATGACCCTTGAATCTAATAATAAAGTCCAGAAGCACAAATAACAAGTGATATATTTGCCAAAACAGTCAGCTTTTGTAAATAATGCCAGACAAAGCCCAGCAGGAAGTACACAAGGTAAGAACCAGAGCCGTTGAAATTTCATATTTAAAGGACAAGTTCGGTATTTTACACTTAAAGCCCTGTTTACAGATCGTATCTGATGAAATAGAACGGTTAAGATTAAAATTTGGACACATGCTGCTGTCCCGAGAATTTTAGGTTTATTTAGCTTTTGTGGACCTATTTTGCCAAACGCGTCACACCCGTGATTCTTCCGTTGAGAGCTTGAATAATAGACACTCCAGCCCAGTTGGTGGCGATAATGCACCTTTGCCAATTGCAAGCAAACCACGGGCATTTCATTGAATACACAGAAGAAGCAGAAGAAGAAGCGGCGGAGTAATACCGTAAAGGTGCTGCGGTCTCACAGCACGTCCTAGTAAGTCAATGGAGTTGGACAAAAACTACGATAAAACCTGTTGGAATGCATCTTTTTCAGCGATTTTTGATGGAACATATCAGTGAACACCCCCTGACCACTCGGTGAGTTTCACGTCTTTGTAAACGAAAGTTTAATGTGTTTTTAGGACGGAATCTTCCAGTGCATATAGACAACCATTGTGGGGGTGGTGGGGGGAAGCGAAATAAACCTAAAATTCTCGGGACAGCAGCATGTGTCAAATTTTAATCTTAACCGTTCTATTTCATCAGATACGATCTGTAAACAGGGCTTTAAGTGTAAAATACCGAACTTGTCCTTTAAATATTATTATCATTTAAAATAACGGTTTTCTATCTGATTTTTATTTAATGTAATTTATTCCTGTGATGCAAGCTGAATTTTCAGCATCATTACTTTCAGTTTCACATGATCCTTCAGAAATCATTCTAATATGATGATTACTTGACAATGTTGAAAACAGTTTTGGCTGCTTAATATTTTTGTGGAAAACCGTGATACATTTTGTTCAGGATTCTTTAAGGAATAGTCAAAAGAACAGCGTTTAAACAATATTTAACATTAAAAGATAACGTTATACAGCTACTGAAATAAAGTGGGCCTACTGATCCCATACTTTTGAATGGTAGTGTACATATTTAATCAATTTTATACAGTTAAGATTTTACACTATCAAGCTATTACTTCCAACAAGCACCAGTATAACATGACAGAAATGCAATGAATGGATGCAATAATCAAAACAAGAATATTATATATCTTTTAAACAGCTTTGGGAAATAAAATCAACTGCATTGTTTGTTTTAGCAAATCAGTTTCCTCAAAGCACAGTTGAATAGTTCAGCACCATAATCCCTGCACGTCACTGTGCTTGTGCATTTGGTGAACTAAATATTTAGTTAAATAAACAATGTTTTTTGTTTTATTCGTAGCATATTTATGTTCGATGCTGTCACCCTAATTGTTTTTGTGCCTCTTATATTTTTTCAATGATATAATCTGGTAATTTTATAATCTGGTAAAAGATATTGTCTCCTGTCAGTTTCAATGTAGTTAGCGACTAATTTATCAATAGTTCAACTACAGCAAGCGTGAGAAATCTTCCCTAACAACACGTCTAAATCTCATCGCATGCCATTTAACTTCATGACATGAATTATAGAAAAGCGCGCGGGGGTCTGGCAGTAATGTGCCATTCAATAATAAGGCTCAGCTGCATTGTGTGAGTTTACAAATGTTGAACACGAGCAGACTGAATCAGAAAAGCCCTCAGCAAATGACTCGGCACATTAGGAACACTTCTCAAACTGTTTGTGTTGATGAAGAGACAAGCGCGTTTGGAAATCATGCGGAAGACACTAATGAAGACGCGAAGAGGAGGTAAATGACAGTCTCGGGTTCCTTCTCCATCTGGAGAAGTTTTTAATGGAGGAACAAACACCATAAGCTACCCTTCCCCATCAGTCTCGCGCTCTCGAACGGTTCGCAGGTAAACTCAAACTCCCAGCGAGAAACTGAGGCACTTGTGAACGCGCCGAGGGCTGAAGCTCCCGTCGATCTTTAAACAGATGGAGAAACATCGGGAGTTCAGGCATGGTTCCCTGTGGACGGCCATATTTATGCTGAAGAACATGAAACAGGGACTTCGTGAGACATTCATCAGATCTCATGCATTATAGAAGGAGCGGGAAAAGAGATAGATGTGAGATGCTAGCTCACTTTAACGGATCAAACGTTAACACGACAGTCTCTCTGCAGCGAAGATTACATTAGGCTAAATATACACTCTGCTATATGTTGTGGATATATAAGCAAGAAGGACATCTAAGTCCTTAGATAAATTATATTGTCAATTATATACATGGATGTTGTAAAAGTAAAAGTGGTCATAATATAGGCGTTTTGTTTTTGGGCTCCACTATAACAGGATTTCATGCTTGCATTTTCAAAAACCACATTATTTTTCCCCATATTTGACATTGTTGCACCTCCTCTCTTCCCAGTCTGTCAGAAACACTAAGGTAGCCTATATTAAGTTGTAATAATATTTCACAATTTTTACTGTATTTTTGCCCAAATAAATGCAATCTTGATGAGCAGAACTAAGAAACTTCTTTCAAAAACATTTTAAAAAAATCTTACTGACCCCAAACAGAAGTGTATGTTGACCAACAATAACACAAAGTACATTCACATTTTTATTTTACGTCATTGTGACTCTATAAGCGGATTTTTTGAACAAGTGTTAGGCTGCATCCCAAATCGCATACTTCCCTACTATATATTAGGCGAAAAACAGTGTGTGACAAAAGTCACACTTTTCATGTCTGAATTCAAAGTAGGCCTACTCATAAAAGTGTCTAGGCAAAAAGTACCCGGATGACCTACTACTTCCGGCGAGATTCTGAAATGTAGAAATTCATTGTTATTTCATGTTAATTGAACTAATGCTAAAAAAAAAAATAATAATAATAATTATTGTAAACTGGTGAAAATAGTACTAAAAGTAATACAGGATATTTGTGTATAGCTTATAATTGCTAAAATAGTAAAAATGGTCTCAGATCAAGTCATTGAAAGTTCATTTATTTTTGTACTGTCAATTATGGACTCTCAGACTTCCATCTGCAGTCTCGAATTAAACCTGAGAAACTTCTGACCCAAACCAAGAGTGTTTGATGACACTGAACTCTTATAATGAGCGATCGCCCGAGGTCTGCTCCACGCCAACACCAATCACAGTAGAAACCACAGTCGAGAAATTTGATTAACTCCCATTATGCCCGGCAAAAGACCATCTCATAATTCACAACTTCTTTATTACACTGCAGACTTGGCATGCTGCAATTTTTGTAAGAATTTTGAGTGTAGGAGAAGCCAATTTGACACTCATAATGATCTGCTTATAGTTCATTTAAATGTGTCTCATATTCCAAACGCATTTGCAAAACACTTTTTAAATTGAGTTGCTTATATTTTATATTTTACATTCTGCACTCTTATGAAAAAAAAAAGGTTTAATGGGATTCTTTAATCTCTTTGATTAAGAATTCTAAGAATTATATATATAATTCTTTAAGAATTATTTATGCCAAAATGGTTTTATATAGGAGAAATATCCTAAATGACTGCATAATACCTTCATGTTTAATAGATTATTAAATTTGTTTTTAACGAAACATGTATGATTAACAAGCTGTTTAATTCATAAAATGAAATTAAAATAAAGAAATGTATTAAAATGAAATGTATTAATTTCATGATTAACAAGCTGTTTAATTCATAAAATGAAATTAAAATAAAGAAATGTATTAAAAATGAAATGTATTAAACTAAATCCATAAAAAGATCCCATGATGGGAATGGCTATAAATGAAGCACCTGACAACCAATTCTATAATGCATTTCTTTGGCCCTGTTTAAACCTGGAATTAAGAAGCGCTTTGAGCTTGTCCACTTTTGACCTCTTCCAGAGGTAGTCGAAAACACATTCAACTGGATTGCTTTCAGAGTGTAAACGCTCATGTGGTCGAGTGTGTTCAAACAGACACAAAAGATTCTCCGTCTACTGATCTAATGAGTAACATTATGGGAAAAGCTCTAGCCAGACGGGATTTAAACTTTGTCGGCTGAAGACCCAAGTTTGGTTTGAAGAGGAAAAACATACCAAGCTCAATGTTCTCTCACCATTCCTGATTTCTAACACCTGATTTCTAACACAGTGTTCGGCTGGTCTCGTGTCTGTCAGAGCAGAAACTAAACCTGATGTTCTCTGTGTGTCTTTCCGTCGTCTCCGGGTGCATTCATATGTATTTTCGTCCATTAGCTATTAGATCTGAAAAAGCCCCTACATTTACCCACCCATAGACCCTCCCCTCGAAGAAATCAGGACAGAAGTGTTTGAAAGTGGACAAAAGAGACGGATTAAAACACCAGGTGTAAACGGGACTGTTTCTCCCTCATCTACTCATGATCCGATCGACCAAAACGCATCTTAATACCAGGTGTAAAGATGGCCTAAGAGTGTATAATTCACATTTAATTCATTTACAGTACTCACCTTCATGATGTTCCAATGCTGCCCTCAACAATGTTCATGCTGCTCTTCGCTCTACAATGACAAGACAGTAGCATCATAAAAGTAGCTCATACTCTATACAGATTGAAACCGAAGTCAATATTCTCTAAAAATCATGCCATCTGTCGTACCTCTTCGATGTTCAAACTTTCGGTGTTAATCTGTTCCACTGCAAGACATGTTGCGAGAGCCAATGCCGTCTGTTGTCAGCAACATGAATCCTGTGTGTCTTGATGTCCTTTCCTTCAATTATCTACAGCACAGAAGATTTGCAGTGAGTATTAACTTAATTCTGTGGCGAGGAGGGCGTTTTAAAGCGAAGTCTGCAGCGGGGGAACGAAATGACGACTAATACCTGTATCTAATTCTAGTGATCTTTTTCCCATTGTCATATTATTTCGTGTTTTGCGCCTGATGTGCGAGGAGAACGCCTCAGAGGATTATTTCGGTTTGATTTTGAGTACAAAACACTTTGACTTGTTCATAATTTTAACCATTTACCAATTTAATTAAATTTTATTACATTTTACTGATGTCCCCTCCCATGTACACTTAAAAAAAAAATTGTAAATAAAACAAATTATTGGAGTATGTTTTACAAGAAAATACTATTTCAGTCTTTCTACAAAAAAAATTATAAATCATGTTTTATTCCGTGTGCAATTTCTGAGAGAAAATAGTTTTCCATTAAATTCTATATTCTTTTTTCAGTGTACACACACTTTTTAAAACCTTTTGAAAAAGGGACGTCTATGAATGAGATCTGAAACTAGGCCCCAAAAAGTATGGCAAAATGGCCTATACAGTAGCAAGTCGGAACAAATTGAAATCAGTATCTGACTGGAGAAAACAGAGAAAGAAAGGTGTTGTCTTTCCTCTCGCCAAATAGATAGGAAAACTTCAACACCCATAATGCACTGGGCATGCTGCCGTCTGCTATGGATACGCTTAACCAGAGTCAAATACCACCTTGCTTTAGTAGGACATACTTCTTAGCAAACTTTTAGTCATAATGTTGTCGACTTGTATTTTTCCCGGGTGCACCAATTCAAAGAGAAAAACATTTATCGGGAGTGAGTTACTTTTGGTTTCCAGTGAAGGATCCATTGGAAGAATCGTAAATACGGAGAGAATGCCACAACGGGAAATCTAAAAGTGTTTGTAGTCAACATTTCAAACTGGATGACAACGAACACACTGTTTTAGGCCAAACGGAAGAAGAAAACTGAAAGAAAAGACTAGACAGGGTACGATACAATTTTCAGTGATAAACCTACCGTTACAATAACTGTTCTATTAATAACCCTCTGTCGATCCGATACAGAAATGCAGAGGTATAATTTGTTGTTTTCACAAAAGCCCTGGAGCTGTCAAAAGACTTTTGCTGACAAATAAACTTGAATTTCTCAGTCCAGGTAACACAGAACGAGTAGACATTGCTTATTTACATATACATTTTAACAATAAAGCTGGTTGAAAATCGACTAAGGCACACTTTAAGCTTATTAAAAATGTGTGCATGTCTTTGCATTGCATTATGTGCATCAAAACAAGAGCCTGGTTTGTCATGTGATTTCCTTCACCCAATCATGTGATCCTGTCATGTGCTTGCCCTGCTCATGTGTCTTGTTTTCATTGGTTCTTTGTTCCTTGTGTCACTTTCGGATTGGTTCATTGTTTCTTTAGGTTCAGGTTTTTCTTGTTGCTCATTAGTCTGTGTGTATAAATAGCCTTCGTGTTTCAATGTTTCTTTGCCTAGCTTTGTTCCTTGTAACTGCTGTAGGTGAGTTTGTCCAAGTCCAAGTCCAAGTCCAAGTCCAAGTCCAAGTCCAAGTCCAAGTCCAAGTCATTGTTTATTTGAATAAACTGCACTTGGTTTCTTCAACTCTACTCGCCTTCAGTGAACTTTATCAGATATATATTATTCAAAACGAATCCAAAAATGTGGAATGTTCATAGTTGATATGTTGGACTACAGCTATGAAAAAATTACCTTGAGACCAATTGATTTAAAAATAATTGGAAAAAGTTGTTAAAAAAAAGCTCATCTTTTGTTGGCAGATGCCTTTTTTGTATTTTATTTTTTACAAAAACTTTTTAGGGCCACTGTATTGGAAATCAGTTGGCGCAATGGTCAATAATATAGTTTAAGATTATTATATTTGACCACAGAATGTATTGAGAACCGAGTGATAAATATAAATTTTCTCCTTTTATTTTAATTACAGAAAAAACTCCACACAGAGACGTGAAACAGAGCCTGCAAGCCTCCTTTAACTAGATATTGGCTGGTGCTTTGGACAGATGTGGATCTGAAATGTCATTACAGTTCACAAACACACCCACACACATTTCCTTTGACATGTGCGTGTCCTCTGGGTTTCACGCGTCTGATCGCGGTGTGTTGATCCCCAAGACGTTAGCTTTTGCTCTGAAGGTGTGAACACAATCACTGTGATGAGCATTATCACCCTCAGCCAGCCACACCACTGGATGGATGTGATCGTAAACACAGGACAGAATTAATAAATTCCACAGACCGCTCTTTAATGACTATGTCAGTGTTTTAATGATGCTTTAAAGACAATTGGAAATGCAATCTGCAGTGCATTCAACTTCCGTAATGTGACATACTTTTACAACAGACAATGGGAAATAATGTAATGCAAGGCTTGATTTGATCCATTATTATTTGATTGCTTTGCCATTTTACACAAGAACATAGTTTTTAGGTTAAATTAAAAAATGGCACAAAATCGCATCATTTAATCACATGACCGTATGGGGGAAAAAAATCTTTCTCCTGTGAAACAAAGCAAAAGTTGAGCAAAATATCCTAGGTGATTTTTTTTCCATACCGAAAGGGAATGGACACAGTCAAACTCCAGAAAGGACACTTGATGGCTAATTTGATGACATATGAACTTCTTTATTGATCTGTCTCTACTGTATATCTATTTATTTAGATGTTCCTTGATGGCTTATATATTCATATGATGCTACTGTACATTCAAGGTCTTTGTAGAAATACAGCTGAGAAACAGATTAACATTTTTGCTTGCTGAAAATCTCAGCCAGAGCTCTTACATCTCATTTGCGCTCACATTCACATCAAACATGCCGTCACAACATGACTGAAGTCAATGACATCAAACTGGGATGATATTTTAAGAAATAGCCATTCCAATTTCAGTCTGATTTTACTGTATGGTTCCAGAAAACATAATATACACCATAGTTCGAAAGTTTGGGGTCAGTATGATTTTTTTAATTTTTTTATTCAGCAAGGATGCATTAAATTGCTCAAAAGTGGCAATAAAGACATTTATAATTTTACAAAAGATTACTATTGCAAATAAATTCTGTTCTTCTGAACTTCACCAAAATATGAAGCTGCACAGCTGTTTGGTTTTTTTTAAACATTGATAATAATAAATGTTTCTTGAGCAGCAAATCGTCATATTAGAATGATTTCTGAAGGATCATGTGACACTGGAGACTGGAGTAATGATGCTGAAAATTCAGCTTTGATCACGGGAATAAATTACATTTATATTAAATTAGAAAACAGTTCTTTTGACTAATAATAATATTTCACAATATTACAGTTTTTACTGTATTTTTGATCAAATAAATGCAGCCTTGGTGATGATAAGACACTTCTTTTAAAAGTATTAAGAAATCTTACAGATCCCATTTTTTTTAACCGTACTGCATCTCATTTACTCACCTTCATGTTGTTATTAAAACCTAAATGACTTCAAAGAAGTTTAGAAGAACGTCCCAGGTGCTCTAAAAGTGTTTAAGAGGTGGAGAAAGTTCTTTCATTTTAATGACAGATTATGAAAACATTGTGTTGACGTTCCCCGATGAATCATGCACAATAACATCAGGAACATTTATTAGGAAAGTAAAGGTCTCGTACGATTGCCTGAGGTGGGTTTTCGTTCCTTTTACTCTGTGCTGAAGTTTCAGGTGAGTGTTCAGGGAAGCGTTTCGAGTGCTTGCGCTCATTTGTCATTCAGCAGGAAGCTTTCTGCGAGTTCGTAGCAGGGACAGGGCGGTAATAGGGTTCTGATCTTCAGGGCATGGACAATAGAAACATTTAACAGCTCCACTGTTTCTCCCTCCCTCTCTCTGTTGGTGAGTAATTGGAAATGAGAATTACTGTCCAATCGGCTCTTGTGTGAAGAGAGCGAGTGCGTCTCCTGATTTCTAATGAGAACATGGTAGATCTCACCGATAGACAGCGAAGCCTTTATTAGTTCGTTTAGTCCCTTTTTCTCACGGCTACTTTCCTTTCTCAACAGATGAAGAAATAATTTACACGTGCACAAACAAACACTGAATAATGGATGTACACTGTAAAAAAAAAAAAAGATCATAAATTGAATGGAAAGACTATAAAGGGCTACAGAACATCAAAAACCTATTAATTGTTTAATGGTAAGTTCCTCCACGATTATAAATCTAAAGGCGCATGTCATTTTACAGTTAAATACTGTTTTTGGAGGTGAATTTTATCATTTACAGTGAAAAATGTAAATTGGCATTCCCAGAATTCCCTGAGTTGAACTTCACATGGTTTTTCATTGAAATATCAGGGTTTTTTTCTTATCAATTACATACATTAGGGTTTTGTGTTACATCTTATGTTGTTAAATGGATGTTTATTGCATTATTTTAGTGTCATGTGTGCAGAGGTGTAAAGAGTGTGTAAAAACACACTAAAGTAAAGGTACAGATACCGTACAGCAAAAAATTACTCCATTACAAATTACAATTCACCAATTCCAATACAACTTGAGTAAATGTCCTAGTATTTGATTTTAACAGTACTTAAAGGGATAGTTCTCCCAAAAATGTAAAGTCAATGGGGCCTGTCAACTGTTTTATTACCGACATACTTCAAAATATCTTATTTTGTGTTCAGCAGGAGAAAGAAATTTATACAGATTTGGAACAACTTGCACTCGCATTTGCGTAAAGTCAACACGATCTCATGAAAGTGCGTATCTATAGCACGAATGATATTTCTCGAATCATTTATATACGCCAAAAACAGTTTTTGCGTTCAAATGATACGCACTGTAAACCCCTTGGGTAGGATTAGGGGTGAGGAGGGCGTGCCATAAAGTGCGTCTCATATGCACGCGAAAACTGCGTATCATATATACGCAAAAATTATTTTTGGCGTATAAATGATACGAGAAATATCATTCGTGCTATAGATACGCACTTTCAGTAGCCTTGTTGACTAGTTTAGGCGAGTAAGGGCAAAACGCAGAAGATATTCCTCAATGCCCTGTAGATGGCGATATCACTTGTTTTTTAGCTGAAAGTAAATGCATTACTCATCGCAAATGTATTGGGGTAAAGAGTACATATGCTTATTCAAAAATGTAGTCAAGTAGAGAGTAAAAGTTTATATTTTTGATACTCAGTCAAAGTTACTTATATAAGTACAGTAACTAATTACATTTACATGTTTATAAAAAAAAAATTAAAAAAACATGTATGTTTCTAATAAGTAACTAAATTAGAACGTTTGGGGTGTGAGTGTGTACTAGCCTGGGAAAACTCAGACAACTTCCGGCAAATTTAGATTTGCTCTGCAAGTAGTCTGGCAAAGAGCTCATTCAAGCCCATTTCTAATCCCTCGAAATCGCGGCACCAATCAGAAACGTTGGGGCGGGCTTTACACGATGACGATCGCTCTGATTGGTTTTAGGTCTATCCAATTGCGCAGGCCAGGCGCAGCAACTTTTAAATGCATTATTATATTCAAATTGCAAACACATGAGGATAGTCTCCATGAAAGACCCACTGGCAGATGAACGTGCTGCTACATTTCTCTCCGAAACGGTAGGAAATGAAATTAGATTTAATAGAGGATTTTAACTGTGACAAGATGATTGACAGGGCAGTTTACGTGACAGGACACACGCGACAGATCCGTCCGATAAAGATGACGAAGTAGTATGTCCCAAAGCTTGCCTACTTTTTTGCTACACATTCAAAAGTAAATACCTTTTCTTCACAAAAAGAGTACATACTTTTATGGCGTAGTGTAACTTAGGCGAATTGGGACGCACCATATGGCTTTACACGATGACGATCGCGATCGCTCTGATTGGTTTTAGGCCTATCCAATTGCGCCCAGAGGCATTTGAGAGACGTCCGTTGGTGACGCCCCTTTGGAAATGAGTTATTAATGAAGCTTTGCCAGACCATAACTCAGTTACTACTGAGAATGGTCTGGTTTTAACCAGGCTAAGTGTGTGCAGTTTGCATTGTAGAACAAAACATATCGTCAAGTTATGTTTAACTCAGATCTAATCTCCCTCATAAATAAAAAAATTAAAAATTAAAAAACATAGGAAAATCTCGAGGAAACCAGAGGTGAAAGCTCTCCACCACTTTTGTAAAACCTAAATGTTTCCACCATTTTGTTTTTTTTTATGGTAAAGTTCTGGCAACCACAGCTGATGTTTTTGTTTTACTGTAAAATCCACTGTTGTGATTGAACAGATACGCTGTTCATGTCTTTCAAAATCAAAGATGGAGTCGTACACTTCCGTTATACATTTATTCTGTGGTCATATACTGATATATTCCCTCAGCCAATGCATTGGGAATGTTTTTAGCTCATAAGGAGGAAGTAAGAGCGATCACAGAAGTGTCATTGCACCCAGCTTCTGGAGTTAAGTGCCTTGCCGAAGGGCACAATAGCGGAGAGGCACAGAAAGCGTGAGAACTCGGGAACAAACTGCTAAATCAAGCCCTTCCGGGGTTCCCAACTGGGATTTGAAGAAGCAATCCTCCATCTACCAGAGATCTCTGCTGCCCCGGCCACTAGCGACAAAACGCTTCACACAGATTACACATTTTATGTCCTGTTTTTTATTCTCCACTTGCTTTGACCTCCAAAGTAAGCCGGCTGTTTTTATGGAAGTGGAGGGGGTGAAAGAGTTGCTGTTGTTTTTGTTTATTACTGTTGCTTCTGTGCAGTAAAAAGCTTTTGCTATAAAACTTTTTATCTCCAACAACCTTCCAACTAACCTTCCAACTAACCTTCTGGCTTCCAAATCTGATTGGCTCACACAATATGGCCTCAACTCTAATTGGCCGCTTGTCCTATGGAATCTGAGCTCTGATTGGCCAAACCTCTAATTAGTCCATAATCATTTGGGAACTGACCTGAATTCACATTCTGAGGTCTTCGAGGTCCGTTGTTGATCAACAACGTTGTTTTATCCATGTGATGTCTATAATCCAGTCCAGAGAATCAGCAAGGATCCTGGAAAAAATCCTGGAAAACAGAGATGGAAGCATTTCAGTCTATTTCAGTTGCGTTTCATGTTTGTCCTAATCCAGGCTTTTGGATAAATGAATGAAACTAATCTATCTGAAACCCATTAATATCCATATCTATTCAAATATAAAGTTACTGCACAAAAGAATAAAAAAAAGTTTGATCAAAGTTATGAAATTTTTATTTTATTTAATAATACATTTTAAAATATATTAATAATAAATTATTTAATAATTTACTTGCACATAAAAAAATATGCTGCACACAATGATGAATATGATGTTTTTGCAATAATCCTATCAGGTATAAATAATATTTAAAAACATTCACATTTTTTCTTAATTATTAATATTAAAATATAGTTATATATTTCAAAACTAAGTATTCAATTATTTATATTAAAGTATTAAACTATTATATATACGTATATCTTTACCAACCAGGCAACTCATCAGTTTCTAGTTTTTTATAGTATATTTATAATTGATGTTATATGTATATTAAGTGTAATACTTTAATATAAAAAAAATTATTAAAAAATTGTGTAATATAATATAATATATTTATTTTAATTAGATTTTCATTATAAATGTTTAATTGTAAATTATTATAAAATATTATATCTTAGCTTATAGTTAGAATTGTGTATGTGATATATATATATATATATACAGTATATACGAGAATCTGTGTGTGTGTGTGTGTGTGTGTGTGTGTGTGTGTGTGTGTGTGTGTGTGTGTGTGTGTGTGTGTGTGTGTGTGTGTGTGTGTGTGTGTGTGTGTGTGTGTGTGTGTGTGTGTGTGTGTGTGTGTGTGCAGGAAGTTGCTTTAGTCATCATCACTTAATCAGAAACTACTTCAGACGTTGAGAGCAGGACGAGGAAAAAGGAAAGGACAAATAAAATCAATTGTGCTGCCCTCCCTCCGTCTCTCCGTCTCTCAACACTGCAACATTTATTAGCACAAATCACTGCTCAGACATGTATGTATGTGTGTGTTTGCAATACTGACAAGAAGTTCAATACCCCAGGCAGATGTGGTAGGAATTATGGGTGTGAATATGCATTATTTAGTCTATTTGGTCATTTGTCTGTTGCATCGATGTGTGTGTTTTTGAAAGCTATACAATCAGACAGCGGGAGTGCAACATGTTTGCATTTTCCAGATGTTTCATTAACTCTCTTATTACTGCTAAATCACCACAGCTGTTTCAATTACTCTCAGATAAACAGTGGACGGTAAGAGATATTATCCGCTGTCCTCCGTGTTACTCTACATATGCTTTTAGATTCAATTAGATCCCAAAACTTTTCATGCAGGAAACTTCGCACTGGAATCACCTTTTGCCAAACATCATACATCACACACGGCACTTAAATGGGAAAATTAATTATTTACTCTACAGATTGGAACACCTTGAGGAATAATCATGCAAACAGCACTTTATTATGAACATTGTCATTAAAGCTGGCGGCATGTTTCATTAATGGAGAAAGTTTCTTGATATTTCTTCATGGTTGATGGTGGCAGACGGGCTGGTCTGAGTTTTTCAGAAACTGCTGATCTACTGGGATTTTCACACACAACCATCTCTAGGGTTTACAGAGAACGCCAATGTGAAACTGTTGGTGATGTGATGTGGGCATGTGTCCACCAATGCGACACAGGTGAGAAAAGTCTTACCTTATGCAAATGAGCGGTGATGCAATGCAGCAACTGGCCAATTGGAGTGAAGACACCGAAGATCATGTGATCCGTCTCCTGTGAGATGCTAGTGAAGTTAGGAGATGGGAATAAGTGTCTAAATTCATTATACTTACATATTATCATATCACCAGAAAGCCGATCTGGTGCATCTCAAGGTCATATCTTCATTCAGCTCACCTTCACTTTCTTCCAAGAGATGTGCTGGTGTGTAAAATGAACATCTTCCACCTGTGTGATGCAAGACGACTCCAACTGAGAAACAGCAGCAGCATCGGATTAATGAACAGAGCAGCAGCTGCTTCTCAAGGATATAATTGGTAAATAAAAAGCTCAGTTTCTCAGAGAAAGTGACAGACAGACTTTGAACCCGTCATCCTCTTTGTATTTTACTTTCAAATCGTTCTTGCTTTGTCTGTTATTGTGGAAGTATTTGATTCTTGTTCACATGTTGTGGTTGTTCTCTAATCCACCGTGAGCGTGTCCATCTGTGTCTTGTTTGTTAATTAGTTAGTGTGCATGTTTACCTACTGTTCTTACTGTTACCTTGTCTGGTGTTCATTTTCAACTTGATCTTGTCGGCATGTAAACAGAACTGTTAAGTGGAATCAGAACTGTTATATTTATTAGATGTTTCCATAACAGTCAGACAAAATCATGATAGAAATGTACACCGCCAGGAAGATAACAGTAGAACGGTGCATTCATGCAAACTAAGTCATTAACAAGTCACGGTGGGTTAGGTAGCCTTACAAAGAGATTTCAGAATCAAACATTCAGAATTGAAGAATTGTCTGCCTTTGATTCATGAGTGTTAATTTGAACTGAATTGACAAACGGGAAGTACAATTGAATTGAAATGAAATGACAGGGAGAAAGTAAATTGCAATTAAAAAAAACAAAAAAAAAACAGGTAATGCATTTTGGGAAATCCCCAAAAATAAATAAAAAAAGGGAAATTATAAATTAAATAATTTGAATACAATAATAATATATTTATATATTTATTATATATAAATATAACAAAAACATAATATTAATTAATATTCATATAAATTATATAGAAACATTTTATAATTTATTTACATAATTATTACAATATTTAATCATTACAAAATGAAAAAATCATATGTAAATTATTAATAAATATGATATTAATTAGTACTCATATATATTATACACTCACCTAAAGGATTATTAGGAACACCTGTTCAATTTCTCATTAATGCAATTATCTAATCAACCAATCACATGGCAGTTGCTTCAATGCATTTAGGGGTGTGGTCCTGGTCAAGACAATCTCCTGAACTCCAAACTGAATGTCAGAATGGGAAAGAAAGGTGATTTAAGCAATTTTGAGCGTGGCATGGTTGTTGGTGCCAGACGGGCCGGTCTGAGTATTTCACAATCTGCTCAGTTACTGGGATTTTCACGCACAACCATTTCTAGGGTTTACAAAGAATGGTGTGAAAAGGGAAAAACCTTGTTACCACTGTGCATGATGGTGGTGGTGGTGTAATGGTGTGGGGGATGTTTTCTTGGCACACTTTAGGCCCCTTAGTGCCAATTGGGCATCGTTTAAATGCCACGGCCTACCTGAGCATTGTTTCTGACCATGTCCATCCCTTTATGACCACCATGTACCCATCCTCTGATGGCTACTTCCAGCAGGATAATGCACCATGTCACAAAGCTCGAATCATTTCAAATTGGTTTCTTGAACATGACAATGAGTTCACTGTACTAAAATGGCCCCCACAGTCACCAGATCTCAACCCAATAGAGCATCTTTGGGATGTGGTGGAACGGGAGCTTCGTGCCCTGGATGTGCATCCCACAAATCTGCATCAACTGCAAGATGCTATCCTATCAATATGGGCCAACATTTCTAAAGAATGCTTTCAGCACCTTGTTGAATCAATGCCACGTAGAATTAAGGCAGTTCTGAAGGCGAAAGGGGGTCAAACACAGTATTAGTATGGTGTTCCTAATAATCCTTTAGGTGAGTGTATATAAACGTAATAATTTATATAAATGTATATTATATATCAACATAATTATGGATGGATGGATGGATGGATGGATGGATGGATGGATGGATGGATGGATGGATGGATGGATGGATGGATGGATGGATGGATGGATGGATGGATGGATGGATGGATGGATGGATGGATGGATGGATGGATGGATGGATGGATGGATGGATGGATGGATGGATGGATGGATGGATGGAAATTTAAAAGGCATTTTAAAACAAATGGTGAAAAACTGTTTGTCATCAGTTGTTAAAAAACTGACAACAACCACAGAACCCTAAACAACTCCGGACATTAAAATCCTCCAGACAGCCGTGAGCTCTTCTCTTTCCCCACTGCGGTGAAGACTTTCAAAGATGAACTAAATAAAGAAAGACAAAACCGCAGCATTAGGAAAGCCAAGGCTCATAAGTGCCATTAAACAAAGACGAGAGCATAATCTATTATTCATCCATAACGCTGAGGGGGAATTACATATTCTTGAAGCTAGAGGTCTTAATGTACAGTAGATTAATCTGAAGTACGTTAGTCATGTTTTCTATTAGTCGGTATCGAAGCCTCATTAATAAAGGAGAGATCATCTCTCTCTTCCTCCTTCAATAATTAAAAGAATATCCTTCACTCTTCATTCACATCTGTGTGGTGACAGATATTAATTAAGAAAAACTGGGCATTAGTGCATAATTAATCTCTCTCTCTCACTCACACACACACACACACACACACACACACACACACACACACACACACACACACACACACACACACACACACACACACACACACAATTGTATGCTCGTAACTCTTTAAAATAAAGCTTCTCTAATGGTTCTCTGCAGCACTTTAGGTTCAGTAAAGAAACCTCATGTGATCCAGAAGCATTTAGCATGTACAAGGTTAAAGGTCCCATGACATGCTACTTTTTGTAGGCTTTAATATAGTCATTAGTGGTCCCTAGTACTGTGTCTGAAATCTCTTTCCAAAAATTCAGCCTCAGTGCAGAATTATAGCCACTACAAGCCAGTCCCAGAATGAGCTTCCTTCAGACGGGCCGTTTCGGTGTCTGTAGCTTTAAATACTAATGAGGAGGAGAAAGGCGGCGCAAGGTGGAGGGTGGGTGTGGCCTTGACCATCTTGCGCAACGGTAACGTGGCGTGCATGTTTACGTTGGATATAGCAATGGCACGCAGACACGCAGTCGTTCAAGCATTTCAGTTTGACCCAGAATCTGATCCAGATGGAGAAGCAACGGATGAAGAAGTTGCAACTCAGCGGCTCCAGCAGGACGTTTCCGAATGGTTAGTTTAAAATATTATGTCTGGATACGGTACTTTATTCGGATGGTTTACAGTTATCATCATGTAGCTAACGCGAACCTACTGTTGCCTTTTCATGAGAGATCTGTAACGTCTGTATTTATCTTATTACAATTACATCAAGCTCTGCGATCTTGAAATGCGGATATCGCGCGCGCCATATAACCAACAGGAAAACGGTTATCCAAATAACAAAGACGTGTACAACACTCGCGTTACAGTGTGTGTATTCACACACATAAACTGCATAGCTGCATAGCTAATGTTACAGCCACATTCTACGTGTAAAATCTAGGTAACCATAAACAGTAAAGCAACACACTTATATATCATTAGTTGACTTACTTGTCCGAGGTGTGTAGCTGAGCCAAAGAGAGTGATCCAGACTTTAGTTTCAGACGTTCAGCAAGCCCAGCTCTGTATTGACCCTTCGGTGTTCATTTGTACATCCAATTATTGAGCAATTATTATGCTTCGCTCGCTCAAAAGCCATGATATCTCTCGTGGACAAACTAAAATCGCGCGCGCGCGTTCCTACTTCCTAGCGCATTTTCTCATGGGCGGAAAATATTCTCTGGGCGGGCAAAGCAGAGACAGGGGAGGTAACATTTCCTCCTTATGACGTCATAAGGAGGAGATTCAAGATCAGCGCGAATGAGCCTCCATTTTCTCAAAGGCAGAGAAAGATAGCAAAAGCTCGATTTAAACCGATTTAAATTTTTTGAAACTTGGGGACCATATACAGGCTAGGGGAACTCATATTAATGTTAAAAAACCTCAGAAAGTGAAAATTTCATGTCATGGGACCTTTAAGAGTGTGTGTGTGTTTTCTCATTCTGTTCTTCTCTGAACTCAGCTTTGATCGCAGTATATTTATTCAAATCCACTCACATACAGTATGTCCAGAGGGTAACTAGTGTCTCATAAATACTTACACACAGTTATGAAATATTATAGTAGGGCTGTTTAGAGTGAGTGAGTCTTGATTAGAAACACAGATGCAGGGCTTTATAGTACAAGAGATTTTTTTTGTGAATACAGTCAAAACTGCTAGTTATGATGTGCAGCAATGCACATTCAAATTCACATTAAAAAAACAAGCATATGACTTCAGACGACTTGTAAGTAGTGCAAGATCATATCTCAGACTACTACTATGGTGCTTTTGCTATTTTTGCAGCAGATCCCTTTTACTTTCATTGTACGGAAAAGAGCAGCAAAGGTGAGGGTGAATAAATGATGGTACAATTTTCTTTTTTGGGTGAAAAAAGTGTGTGCGTGTGTGTGTGTGTGTGTGTGTGTGTGTGTGTGTGTGTGTGTGTGTGTGTGTGTGTGTGTGTGTGTGTGTGTGTGTGTGTGTGTGTGTGTGTGTGTGTGTGTGTGTGTGTGTGTGTGTGTTAGCAAACACACTTCTCTCTTATACTCTACCATTCAAAAGTTTGAGGTAAGATTTTTCTTTTCTTTAAAGAAATTAATACTTTTATTGATCAAAAGTGACAGTAAAGACATTTATACTTTTACAAGAGATTTCTATTTTGAATAAATACTGTTCTTTTGAACTTTGAAAAGATTAAGCAGCACAACTGTTTTCAACATTGATAATAATCAGAAATGTTTCTTGAACAGCACATTTCTGAAGGATCATGTGACACTGAAGACTGGAGTAATGATGCTGAAAATTCAGCTTTACCATCACACGATTAAAGGTATAGTGGAGGATTTTCTTTTTCCGGGTGGATCATCAAGACTATTGGTCCTCCTAATTGTCAATCATTCTGGTGATATGTTTACGTAAGGCCGTCGTACGTGCTCGTCCTTTCTGCGCATGCGCACTTTCAGGTGTATATGTGTGGTGAGCTGTGGTTTCAGCCATTCATTGAAGCTCGCCGTTCTCACCGGGTTTTTTCAAAATGTCTGAGGGTCGCAAGAGAAAAAGTGTCTACGAATTGTATGACAAGAAGAGAAAGGCATCCGAAGAAAGAAACAATACCAGAGTGTTTTTGGGAGAATATTTCACACGCTGGCGTGCGCTAAAAGCTAAAAGCACAGGTTGGGCTTCCCACTGATGCCTCAGTCACAAAGTTTCTACTCGACAGGTAAAGTTTGGCATGCTATTTGGAGAAATCCATTTAAAATCACTGCTAGTAAAAGTTAATGTAAGCTATGATTAGCGATGCTAGCGTTTAATAGGCGTTCCCTCTCGGGAGCAGGTAGAGTGTTGCGCATGTGCATTTTTTCAAAAAGTGGAGAGGGCGGTTCTTTTCTAAAATTCGGGAAAATCCTCCACTATACCTTTAAATAACATTTATAAATATTCAAACAGTGATTTACTGTATTTTTGATCAAATAAATGCAGCCTTGTTGAGCATAAGAGACTTCTTTCGAAAATCGTACTGACCCCAAACGTCTGAACAGAAGTGTATGTCACATAAAACATATTTTAGAAAATCATATTTACTTCACATATTCCACATGGATTTATTCATCACTGGTGATTTATTGATTAATTGTGCGTTTCATGTATCTCATCAACTGCCAGACTCGGGAGTAGATGCGGTTTCATACGGCTGGATCTGAGAGATGCTCAGACATCAGCACATGTTCCTCAGCAGCAGTGAGGCTGACAGCAGTGTGTGTCACTGCACACTAAAGCCGGCATCTATTACTAGTACACTATTACACAACACCGTCGTGAGTAAAAGCTAATGCAAACTCTCTCTGGTTAAATTCAAGGCAGTTTCTAAATGAAATTAGTCATGGGGTAGTTAAAGGTGAAGACATGTGCATGTATTGCACCAAATCAAAAGTTAATTTCTCTCAGATTAATGTTTTGAAATTATCACAGATCCACAGTGTGAGACTCTTCAGGAAATCAATCTACGGATGGCTAACTTATACTGACTTTAAACACTAAATTAAAATAAGAGAAATTATACTTCATCCAAAAAAGAAAAAATTCTGTTATCATTTACTCACCCTTATGTTTTTCAAAACCTGTATGACTTTGCTTTAATGGTTATTTCTGGAGCTCGACAGCCCGAGGTTGTTACTGTCGTTGCTTGGAAAGTTGCTCCTGTTAAGAGGAAAGAAAATCATACAGGATTAAAAACAACTGTGTAGATATCACATAAAACAAGATGTTTCTTGCTTTTTTGAAATAAGTGATTTTGACATACTATGAAAACATACTCTCATCTTACCCTGGTTCCCTGAGAAAGGGAAGGAGACGCTGCGTCTTGGTATTGATGCTATGGGGAACGCCATCAGCGTGACCGGTGTCTGAGACACATGTAATTATAATCATTGGCAGACGACAGCGTCTCGTTCCCCTTCTCAGGGAACCAGGGTTACAGTCGTAACCTGATAAGTTCCCTTTCGAAATTAAACTTCGACACTGCGTCTTGGTATTGGCGCTATGGGGAACCAAAACCCTCTACTTGATGCTGAGGGAATGCCTGCCTCACTAGGCTGTGAATATGCACAAACATAGTGGGGGCATAGCATAAATTGATTTTACAGATTTACAGAATCAGAAGCATGTCAACCCCAATGGCACGTCCCATGTGACTCATATAGGGGCTTTACTCACTAAGCCAATACTAGGAAAGATCACTAAGCTTCTATGCTACAGCAAGGGAAGTCCCGACTGTTATACATTACAGCTTCAAGAGCAGAGATCAAAATGAAAAATATCCTCAGCTATGTCCGGCATATCTTACCAGAATTTTGACAAGCCTACCGAAGGGAGCATTTCCAACCACAACCTTTAGAGAGCTTTAGAAGCACCTCACCAAAGGGGAGTATACATCCCCTCTTCAAGACCCAACAACAATTGGGGAGGGAGGTAAACGAATCAGAGGGACTCTGGTGAACTGACCATCATAGTTGCATTCACCCTGCTCTAATCTAAGGAGTACTTGAGCAGCCAACCAAAGGGAGCATGCAAGGTGCCAAAAACCTCAGAAATTAGCACCTCAGTAGACCAAGAGTGAGTAACCACTTATTCTCCTGCTCAGGCTATAACCTTCGGTATTGCCACTCATCCAAGGGGGAGCATACATCCTTACCCTTATTATTATTTTAGGAACGGGAGGCAAACGGAAGCAGGGCGAGAGCAGTTTGTCCAATAACTCACATCACACAAGCTCTAAGGAAGCCACAGGGAAGATTAGTCCCTACTTAAAGACGCCAATGTAACTGGGGAAGAGCAGCTCTTACCCTGCCTTGAGGAAAGGCACTTTACCCAAGACCCGCTATAGCTAGCTCTTCGTCTTTTTCTTTTAGCGCTAGCCCATAGTATGCCACAGATGAAAAGGAGGGATGCAGGCAAACTTATTATTATTATTAGCATTTTTTCAAACCAGGGCCACAGTAGAGCACTTATCCAAAGGGAAGCTTTTATAAAAATAAAAGCTAATTCAAAATATTAATTAATACTATAATAGTATAGAAATACTAAAATAACACTGGTTAAAACAGCCTGTCAAGAAAAACTAAATTGTAGACCTTGATAAACCTTTATAAGTGGACCTTTTAAAAAAAAAAAAAAAAAAAACTCAAATGCTACAAAAGTGTAAAATACGGTGTTTTTAATTAATCCAGAGCAACTGGAATAGCATACGGGTTTGTGGTTATGCTTAATGTGGCAAGACGGATCATAGATCATTTGACATCTGGTTTATTAGATTAACAACTGTTCCAGCTGTCACACATTACAGCCCGTTTCAGTGTGCAATCACAATCATTACAGACACAACAGGAGCATGGTGCATGTAATGCAGTGCAGAACACAAACTATATAACACAAACACAACAGAGAATCTCCAAAAAGCCAGCAGCAAAGTATCTCAGCAGCCCAGAGAGCCTGAAGCCAGAGCCCACGAGGAAACCTGAGGCTCTTCAGCATTACAGCACCTGAAGACATTCAAGATCAACCGAGTATAAAGGAGCGGGTGAGTTACTCAAGTCAGAGTTTTCATCATTTTCATGCACTTTATTTCTGGCCTCAGTGTTCCATTAATTAGAGTCGAACTTCTCTTGTTCGTACCTGGAGAGAGCGGTCTGTTAGTAGGCGCGTTTCCATTACAGACTAAATGTCGACAAAAAACTATTGCGAAATGACGGCGTTTCCATAAACCGATGTTATGCGACTAAAACTTCATTTTTTCCTCTCGCGATAAGTAAAGTCATTCCAAAAACCATGGCAACGGACGTTGGTAGGTTTATGTACTAATCCCAGCCACTGCACTGGCCATTATTATTAATCGAAGGAGATGTATGTGTGTTTTCCAAGCATTAATGGTAAGGAACGACCCTTATTATACCTGTGAGCGGCACATATGAGCTGTTTCTGGGTGTTTCTCCCTCATATCTGCTCCGAGGTCTTGATTGTGGCATTTATTTGAGGTTTAGAATAGAGTATTCCTGTAATTCTTTTGTCTTATATTAATTTAATAGAGAACTCTGTCTCGTATTCTGTCTAACACACCGCGTAATATACGTCAGGTGACCTGTAAATGCGCTAAAACTGTTTCCGTAGCAGGGTCAATATCACTATAAAGTGCCTTTGGTGTCCTCATCAGAATCGCTCAGTCATCATGAACATAATGCAAAATAATGAAATTCTGAGGTTTTATTATAAATGGCCAAACACTTACACACATAGAAGTACAATGATAAGTCTCTTGAAATGTGTTTTTCTGATTTTATACCATTTTCTTTGATTGGATGTAGGCCTATGTGATTTTGGCATGTCCCACACGCTGCTCAGCTAACTTCAGTGAGTGTAAAAAGTGGTTAAATGACATAAAATTAAATTACTTTTTTAATGTACTTATTGTCCTCAGCAAGTTATTTAATAAAACAAGTCATTTTGATTATTTATATTTTATTTTCATAATAATATTATTAAGCAGTTTGCATGTGTCCCTGAAATTGCTGTCCACCCTGTCATTATGGGGTAAACGCCCCTTTAAGAAACCAACTGATGTACTCAGTGACATCCCCTCCCCTATTTAATCTTTCTTCAGTGGAGGTTAAAACATCTGCAACACACACAGTCAGTATCTACACTTATATTTCCTAATTTTCATCATATTGTGTTTGTAGTTGCCTGTTGTCAAGCTTAACATGTCCACCCTGTCATTGTGAAATATTAATTAATATAAAAACTTTTCAGAAATTCTAAATATATATTTTAAACAGTGCACAGTCAGCTTCAACAGTGAATCACTTTGCTAACTTCTGTACACCATGTGCTCATTAAATACTAACTTTAGCCAAAAAATGTCCACCCTGTCACCAAGACTTCCATGACAGGGTGGACATTTGCAACTCCTGGAAATCAGCCTGAGCAAGGCCCCTCCTTCTATATTGGTTAAGGGTTTCTTGAAGTTCCTGTTGATTTTAAAATGTTCCCCCGTTCTAGTTCACCCATTAAAGCATTTGTCCACCCTGTCATGCCAAGTTCCACCCTGTCATTTTGTTGTCCACCCTGTCATGTTCACACTTTAGGATGAAAATAAACAAATTATTTTAACAAGTTAACAAAGCCTTGTGTGTGATTTCTTAATAAACAAATGAGGGCCAGTTAGTATTGTTTTAAATTTTGACTAAATATCTTTATTGTTAGATTTTATTTAGAATAGAATGTGCAACTATCGCATATTTTATTGGGCAATACATATTTAAGCAGTAACTTCATTATTATAAAAATACTTTTACAAAAACTGCTCAGTTTTGCGAAATTTCGAATTGCCTGAAAAACCACCTCATGCGAGCGTAAAAACTTTTTTTGCGATAAATTACCATTAAGTTTCCATTAAGCGTATTTTCAATTCGCAATTTCAATTTGCGCAATTTGAAGGGTAGGGTAATGGAAACACGGCTAGTGTTCTTATTCATCTCTAACCTAGATGCTTTGTTGAAATGTTTCTCGTTACATCATACTGCATAGACCACTGTTTATAAGTTTGGGGTCTGTTAGATTTTTTATGTTTTTGTTAGAAGTCTCTTAAGCTCAACAAGGCTGCATTTAATTTTGATCAAAAACGTTAATATTGTGAAATTTTATTACAATTTAAAATAAATTGTTTTCAATTGTAATATATTTTAAAGTTTAATTTATTCCTGTGATGCAAAGCTACATTTTCAGCAGTTAATAGCCTACGCCAGTCTTCAGTGTCACATGATCCTTCAGAAATCATTCTAATATGATTTTATGCTCACGAAACATTTCGTATGATTAAAATAGTTGTGCTGTTTACTATTTTTTTTAGGAAACAGTGATCATTTGATAAATAGAAAGTTTAAAAGAACAGTATTTATTTTATTTAACTATTGTTTTTGTAACAATTACTGTCACTTTTGGTCAATTGAATGCATAATTGCTAAGTTCAAGTATTATTTTCTTTCTAAAAAAAATCTTGTTTGAATGTCAGTATATAGCCATACTACTGTATATATTTACTGTACATATATACAGTAGGCAAATGCTGTATTCTACACTCTAAAAAATGCTGGGTTGTTTTAACCCAATGTTGGGTCAAATATGGACTAACCCAACGTTGGGTTAAAAAATGCAGTTTAAAAATGGACAAATTGCATCTTGGACAAAATCAAAAATGGACAAAAATGCAATTTAAAAATGGACAAATTGCATTGGTTACATTAAAAATGTAACCCAACGGCTGGGTTTGTCCATTTTTTAAATTGCATTTTTAACCCAACGTTGGGTTAGTCCATATTTGACCCAACATTGGGTTAAAACAACCCAGCATTTTTTAGAGTGTAGCCACCATTCTTAGAACTGCTATGGGTTTAATCCAAATTTGCATACTTCTGCACCAGTAATGGCAAGAAATAATATATCTTGCATTTGTTAATTTACTGAAATTTGCATCTAAGTTATTATAATAGCTAAGCTATTCATTAACTTTTAGCCTCACACTTCTCAATTGCAGTGAGATGATTCTTTAAGTAATTCATTAATTACTTCAAAACTAAAAATACTACACTAAGCTGGCGTATTGTGATTTGGGACGCACTAATCCTAATCTCAAATAAACATTATGGGATGGAGAGTGTATCAATTGGGGGCATGTTGTTTAATTAGTTTATGTTTTTAATTTAATAAATAGCTTAGCAATTGCTGCAAACTCGTGCCAGTATAACATCTGCAGTTATAAAAATTAACAGCATCAGATACATAAAAAGAGAGATAAAAAGTTAATAATATGCACCATTTCCAGTTTAGAAAACCTTCTCCCTTCATTAGGTTTTAGTGTTTAGAGTTTGTGTCATCAGTCAGCAATTAACATGACATCCCCTAGAAAATATAGTGTTCACTCCTCACCCAGTTACTTAAAATAAAGAGACATTTTAACATAAAACCAATAAAACAACCATTAAAGGGATTTTGCTCAGCCAAAAATGAACATTACATCATAATTTAAGGCCCATTCACACTAAGGATGATAACGATAAAGACATAGTTCTAAATATAAAAGAATAGCAGAGTTCACACCACAGCTATAACGATAATGGCACAGAGGAACAATATCGTTGGAATTACTTTCAGAACTAATTTTTCTAGCTGATGAATGATAAAACATTGAGAGCCAATCAGAATCCATCCTGCTTTAAAGAGCTTGAGCATTTAAAGTGGCAGAGACAACTGCAGCGCACAGAACAACATCATGCATGATATAGTTATCGTATGGTGTGAACGGACCTTTACTCACCCTCATGTTGTTCCAAACCTGCATGACTTTCTTTCTTCAGTGGAACACAACAGGAGAAGTTTACAAGAATCACTGAGATGCTCGTACTGATACAATAAATATGGATGGATGGAGACTTTCACTGTCGAGCTCTAAAGAGTCCAAGTTGCAATTCACTGAAAACATTCCTTGCTGTCATTGCATGTTTGACATCTATGACATTAAGTCACAACACATGGGAATCGATGACATTGGGTGTCATGTGAGCTCAGTTTGTGTGACAGACTCAACATTTGCTCTGACACCTAGAGTTTGAGCCTGGTTTCTCCCAAGGTTTTGTTTTTTCTCCACTTCTGTCACCGATGGAGTTGGGTTCCTCGCAACTGTCGCCCTTTTGGTTTGCTTAGTTGGGGACATTTAATATTCAGCAATATTGTTGATTTTACTGCACTGACACTATTAGATGAGAACTGAACTGAGCTGGACGATGACATCACACATTTTCATTGAACTGAACTGAATCAACACTAAACGGATTTTGACTCCATGACTGTTTGCTATTGTCCATTTAGAATTCTATTTGCATTACTGATTTTTTCTTTTTAATCCCTGTCAAGTTGCTTTGAAACAATCTGTATTGTTTAAATTTAATAAAATCTAATTTAAAGGGACATATCATGCTAAATCCACTTTTTTAGCCCTTAAATGCATTTTGTTGTATATTTGGAGTGTTTAGAAGTACAGAAAAGTTGAAATTATTCTCTTCAGGTGCTTCGTTGATATCTTTATATTCTGTTTTGGTCATATTTTGCAACCTGTTCCGATTTTTTTTTATTCTCTATTACGTTTTTTGAACAATAACGTCACAGTATTTGCAGCGGAACTGCCAAATAAGGACATCGACTCCCGGCCCAACACTTCCAGCAATCCGCCATTTTTATTTCTCGCTGTGATTTTGTAGTCTAAGCTCAAGGATGCAGAAGTTACGAGAGGGTAAGTCAAAATGTTCGGTTGTTGGATGTAGTAACCCACACGCTTCATTACACCGTCTCCCAGCATCAGAACCTCTTCGAAGTGCCTGGTTGAGTTTTATTTTTCACGGAAATGTACCCATAAAGTCATTTTTGTGTGCGCGAACGCGAAGCACTTCAAGGATAACTACTTCAGCAACAACAGGGTTTTTCCTGAATTGAACTTGTTTTAGCGCCCGCCAAAGCGATTTTTTTTGTCCCGCCAAAGTCTTATTTGATCGGTGAGTAATGTCAGCCCGTTCTCATACCCAAATCGTCACTTTTTCGTCACTTTCAACCATGCTTCAATATCCAACGCACAAAGCACCCTTTAGCGTCCATATGAGACGCATAACCCTACCACATACCTAAACCTACCCATAACCGAAGCGTCACATATGGACGCTAAAGGGTGCTTTGTGCGTCGGATATTGAAGCATGGTTGAAAGTGACGATTTGGGGTGAGAATGTGTTGGTAATGTAGATGAACTGCTGCGCTTGTGACAGGGCGCATGTTTAACTGAAAGAACGAGCAGAGAGAGAGAGAGACCCGGCTCTCTCTCTTCGGAGCCAGGCGAAAGTGTAAACAAGACTTCACCGTCTCCAAACTAGGCGCTGTCTTGCTCTCTCTCCCTCGCACATATTAATCAAAATAAATCGACACGGTGGTAAAAGGTCGGAAGACCAAAGTTACGTATGGAGCATTCGGAGATATTTTTTTTTCCTGAATTACCGTGTATTTAAAGAGACCGCACCAAAACGAGTTGCTCTCAGACACACATCAGAAAAGGGGCCTGTGGAGCTATAATAATGAGGAATTCAGACCCAAGCATTGCAGTTCCGCTTTACCACAAATGTATGATGTATATGTAAAAAGGAATGATTTAAAAGCATGATATGTCTCCTTTAAAATATTAACAAAAATAGTATATCAATGCAACACAAATAACTCTGCACTGAGTTCCTGGTCCTCTGAACAACATCTAAAAACAACAGCAGAACACTATGGGTATTGACTTGTTGAAATAAATATGTTTGACTTCAGCTCCTGTAGTTCACATAATCATAAACCTGCAGTGAGGGATTCAGAGACACAGGAACACACACACAGTCAGGAAGTACGACAGAAACATTGCGCACAGATATCAGTAGGAGTCAGAGAGTCAAGGTTGCTTCTGGAGCGAACAAGTCAAGTGTATCTGTTTGTCAACTAAATTGCATTACTCAGTGATCATTTTTTAAAGGGGACATATTATGCAAAACTGCTCTTTGAAAATGATAAACCAGACATAAACATTCACAAGTGCTTGCCCAATTCAACCAGACCATTTAATGAAACTAAACTGCAAAAAAAGGGTCAATAAGAACCATGAGGACATGAACAGCATGTGGATCACATAACAAAGAAAATCAATTACATAAGGTCAGAGAGAGTAGCAATGAAAAACTAAATTATGATTTTTTTTTTAAATATATATTTTTTTGATGCAGGAAACACTAACATTATAAATTGACTTCAAAGGGGAAAAGCTACAAAAGCGAAGAATAACCCTTCAAAGTTACGATTTCTTATCGCTTAAACACCACAAACAAACATCACTTGGTGCATTACCCCACTCAATATTATTCAAATAAGATAAATGCTAAACATCTACCCATGATATCTTATATGGATTTATGTATGGCAATAAGCCAGAACACACATAAATAACTGGAGACATGAAGACAAACAGCAGCATCATGCATAAACATTCAGACAAACACGAGCAATAAATCGCATGGCTATAATAACCTGCTCAATGAAGTGCAGTTATGTTGGATCACAGATTGTGAACTTATATGAAACATCATTCATATTGGCCTCTAAATCCTCCATAACGTGTTGTCGTATACGGACATCAGAGGCTCTGTGCGTGTTTGCTCTGTTTGTCCATGTCATTTTCCAGTGTCTAATTGTGAATAATCTCTGATTGTTCCGCAAGCTCTCTGTCTGAATTGAGAGAATCAAGTACCTGTATTTCATATCCACAATCCCCGAGTGTCATTTACAAGTAATTTAGCCGGTATTATTTATGCAGTGGTCATTTCAGAAAGCAATCATCTGAGCGCAGAAACGATTAGAGACAGAAACAGAGGGCGGTGGGGGAAGGAGGGCTTGTGTTTGCTGTTATTATCGCTTATATTAAAACTCACTTATGTTCATTATTCAGTTCAGCAGATTTAAATATTGCCAAATGAATCTAATGTGCAATTACATCACAAATGGGGTTCAGAGAGGGCAACACACACACACCCTTTGTCACAATAAAGGCTCTGTCCCAAAACCTTGTGAGTTGCATTGACTTATACAAATGATTTGACTCAAAATGGCTGTTGCCGTGCTGCAAAACAGGGCTATTATAGTAAACTAAAACTAATACAACCATAATAGTACATAAATAAAACTAAAATAACACAAAAGGAAAGGGAAAGCAGGTATCTTCGAATGCCGCTGCCTACCTTTAGGAACATCAGGAGCATGTGGGCAGCTCTAGGTTTTGGAAGAGAGCCTATAAGTGAGAAACAGGCATTAGGTTTAGGGCGCCTACACAAACAAAAGGAGAACACAAAACCTCCTGTTGTGCTCCACGCATGAAAGGAAACCGTAGAGGTTTGGGATGATACGAGGGTGAGAACGGCATTGTTTAAGGCAGGGTAGATCTGAGGCGAGCGGAGTCACGGTTTATCCTCATGTCGGGTTTCCATTGAAAGCCCATTCAAACACCCACATCACATTATGGGATATTCGCACCGTGTAATGGACTCCTGTAATTTAGCTGCGCGTCGTCAACAGTTCTTGCAGCCCATAAGCACAGAGAGAGAGAGAGAGAGAGAGATCTGAGTGTAATTAACTCAAGACATCCCACAATGCACCGGGCTGAAAAGCAGCTCACTTTCACACTCTATTTTCTCTGGGTTCATCTAACATCTCCACCTACACACCCAACGAACACTCACACTCACACAGATGCATCCCAAAGTGAATTATTACAGTGTTTGCAAGGCAGCATCTCACACTACAATGAAAAACTTTTGATGATTTTAGATGACGTCACTGTAATATTTGCATACTGATTTTACTGACTTACGACTGTGTCTTGCATATATTTGCATGCTTTAAACGCATTATGTCATGCATATATTTCATGGCTAATAAAAAACAAGGTGCATGCATAATGAACAGGGTGACATTTAAAAAAAAATATATATATATTTTTAGCAATGTTTCATATATACTGATGAGACCAAAAAAAAAAATTCTTACAGTGTTGTAAAACCTAAAAAAGTTAAATTGTAAAATAATCAAGGCACATTTCCCACAGTTTTTAATTAAATAAGCAAAAGGATACCTAGCATTTTCATTTATACGGTCAAAAAATATTTAGGCCTAATTTTCTCCTATATCCTATTTGAATAAAAAAAAAATGCTCATAATAAACAAATTAACTTAATGTGATGTATATTTGTCCATCATACTTATGGACAATACAAAAAAAATGTAATGTCTGTAATGCTAATAAACTGAATGCGTTTTAAACACACAATAACCAGGTTTATACATTTATTATCAATAAATTCAATTTGTTTCATTCTCACATGTACTGTAACTAAAGCGTGTTCTACAGATAACCATATTTAAACCACGCTCATACTTTTTAACTGATTCAATTTAATTGTTTTCACGATTAACACATTTATTTATGATTCTAAGCAATTTGAATAAATGCATTTTGAAAGTAGGCTACGATTTAAAAAAAATCAAACAGATGCAAATACTTTTAATCATAAATGTTGATTATTTTCTCAAGTGAATGCACCACTACAATAATACATATTTATTTTTAGATCAAATATATTTTAAAATATGTTTGATTTTAGTAATAATTGGCAATATTTATGTTAAAATTTTTTGCTAAAACATTTTAATTTATGAAGTTTATGAAAAATGCAGGGGCTTCTGAGAACATCTGAATAATGACAAAACAAATCATTCAATCAGACTTTGGAATCAGTTCATTGAAACGGGCAGTTTAAACTGATTCATGGAAATGAATCCACTGTAAAAAATTAAACTGTAAAAAAAAACCCAGTAAACTACTGGCAGCTGTGTTTGCCAGCATCATACTGTAAAAATACGGTGTGTTACTGTTGAAGGGGGTGGAATGGAATCCACTGCTGCTTCAATGTATAATGAGTGATTATAATCAAGGTATTAATCAATATTTTTCCTTTTAAATATCAAATGAGTTGAATGACTTCTCTGGAGATTTTACTTTGCTATAGAAGTTACTGAAATGTTCTTTTCATGTATTCTTTAATGTCAGTATTTGATATCTGAATGCAATAACAGTGCTTGCTCATTTAGCCCGGCTTCAAGAAATTAAACAGAGAAATGGTTTTGTGTTTGAGAAAGGTCTTCAACGTGTTAAAACGGGTCATTGAAGTCTATAGTTTAAGGGACCATTTAAAGCCTATATTTTCCATTTTAGACTAAAGTTTCCTATCCTTGAGAGAAAGAACTTATTATCTTGATGTTTTGAGACGAGACTCCTGTTTATAGTTAGAGCCTGGCCAAATCCAACCTTGGAAAAGATGTGTGTTGATGTGTGTGTGTTAGTCTTCTTGCTTACAGGTTAAGGAATCACTGGCATTGTTGGAGATTGACTGAGTTGTTGTTCTGGACATGTTGGCACCCAGCAACCCAAATCTGCGACCTGGAAGGTCACGACGTGCCTGACTTCAGGGTCCGAGTGTCAGCCGCATAATCTATGGAGATATGCTTCAGTCTATCTGTATATGTGTGGAAAATTACTATGTTTATCTATTTCTTGGCCAATGAGAATCATTCAACCTGTAAGCAATGACGTAGCTTAGACCTTGGAAATGGTATAACTGCTGTGATCTTTGTAAATGTAAGCGGGGCGGCTTAAGAACTCCAGTGTGAGTCTTGAAGCTGACTTCTGCTGATGAAACTAGTAAAACTTTTCTTAAATTTTTTTTAATAATTCTGACTCCGGGTCTTCTTTCAAATATCTGGTCCTTGGGTCCTAAACTGTTACCCCCTAACACTGTTTTTGAAATTAATAGCTAAATACCGTTTTGTCAGCTACAGTATAAAACTGTAATTTAACAGCATATAGCTGTTGCTGACAAAACGGTATTTAGCTGTTAATTTCAAAAACAGTACAGTATACAGTAG
This sequence comes from Leuciscus leuciscus, assembly GCF_965113295.1. Classification (NCBI taxonomy): domain Eukaryota; kingdom Metazoa; phylum Chordata; class Actinopteri; order Cypriniformes; family Leuciscidae; genus Leuciscus; species Leuciscus leuciscus. The sequence continues at coordinate 48,480,321 of NC_138729.1, forward strand.
TCATAACTTAGAATTTTATTATATTGTATTTCATATAATATACAATAATGTAATTTTTACTTGTCCATAACAACCCGAAAACTTGCCTGCTTGCCTTGCACATCTAAAGTTTTCCGACTTTTTTTCTTATGCTTCAGTTTTAACGCTAACCACTCAAAACGTTTACTTTATTGAATGTATCTGATACGGAACCGAACATGGGCATTATCTCCTTCTTATCTTATGCTCGAAACACTCAGTTTCTAAAAAGTTTGAAATCTTCTTTGAATTGTTAAAACAACCAACAACAGCACATGAGGAGCTTGAACTCATTCTCTCGCTGCTAGTACAGGTCAAGCGCTACGAACCGGAAGTAGGCAACCGGAGTCGTCATCATGGCAGCGCGCATTGTTTAGACTGAGCAGAATAAGGTGGATATGTGTGGAAAATTACTATGTTTATCAATTTCTTGGCCAATGAGAATCATTCAACCTATAAGCAATGATGTAGCTTAGACCTTGGAAATGGTATAACTGCTGTGATCTTTGTAAATGTAAGCGGGGCGGCTTAAGAACTCCAGTGTGAGTCTTGAAGCTGACTTCTGCTGATGAAACTGCAAACTATCTTTAGTAAAACTTTTCTTAAATTTTTAATAATTCTGACTCCGGGTCCCCCCTAACACTGTTTTTGAAATTAATAGCTAAATACCGTTTTGTCAGCTACAGTATAAAACTGTAATTTAACAGCATAGCTGACAAAACGGTATTTAGCTGTTAATTTCAAAACCAGTAACACACCGTATTTTTACGGTATGATGCTGGCAACCAAAGCTGCCAGTAGTTTAGTTTTTTTACAGGATTATTTTTTACAGTGTACCAGCTCTAAATGCTGTTTTTGTTTTAAGTTTAGATCAGAGATGCTATAAAACAACTTTGTCTTAATGGCAAAATAAAACATGCAAGAAATCATCATGGTGTTGCTTCATTTTACCTCAACACTAAAACCCCAAATGTACCTCAAACTCAAACCTGATTAATTCACTGCCTTGCAAACTCTCATCAAACTTGTTTCCTTCAGGCAAATGCACATCTAGTTTCTGTTTAGTTTTACACTTGTGATCTGAGGTGAGTCATACGGCAGGCAGGTGACGACTCACACTGCGCACCGCTGCGTCTGACAGATTGTGTCACTTCCTCTCTCAGCAGGAAGTGGAAGTGGGTGAGTGAACAGTAATAAGGAGGTACCAGGGAACAGATCATGAGGTTTAATCAGGCACACAGGAACAGGTTTCAGACGGCTCGTCCATCTGGCCACTCAACAAACTTTTCACCGTCACTGAGCTTGTGTTTCTCTGGGTGATGTATCAACATCATCTAAACGCACTCGACTCACAACTGCACTAAATCACGGACTCGACAACATTACAAAATATGATAATTTGAGGATAGTCACTGGATTATCAACAAGTTAGTGGCACCAAACCTTTGAATGAAATCTAGTGAGCTATTACAGTAGGAAGTTAACTAGATATCCATGGACAGAACTGTAAATACTGCAACATAATTATCGCTTCTGATTACAATATCTCATCATTATACATATTTCCTCCAAATTCTTCTGTGTTTACAAAGCATGTTGATCCAGGAACATGTCCTCCTCCTGTAATCCATGTCAGCTGTTCAATGACAATCTACATCTGAAACATGAAACACACATATAAAATCCACACAATTTAACACCAACATCACTTTCTAAGAGAGACAGATATATGAAAGTAGGAACAAGCAGACTTTCAAAACACTAATAGGAAGCAGATATACGTGAGTCTTACTGAGAGTGTTTTGTGTGAACCGCCAGTGTGTGTTAGTCACGTCTCATGCGGTGTCGTCGCTGTTCTCCAGGGTTGTCGGACCACAGGCCAGAAGAGACGAGCCAGCTGGCCGACACACGGGCCTTGGCCTTGAGCTGTGTTAGAGGGGTAAATCTGGCAATGTGTCCCATGTCAGGGTCATTATCACTGCTTAAAGGTGCAGTGTGTTATTTCTCAAAGTCGTTGCTTGTTGATATTTAAAATCAACCGAACAAACACGCCCCTCTCTTCATTGCTCCGCCTCCAAAGCTCACCCTCCAATCCTAACCGCCCTGCTCCGAGTCTTTTCCTTTACTTTCCGTGAAGTTGTGGAGCGCGTCACAAAAATTAATCTAAACCCTGCATATGTGACCATCACAAAACCAGTCATAAGTCGTACGGGTATATTTGTGGCAATTGGCAATATATGGGTCAAAATTATCGATTTTTTCTTTTATGCCAAAAATCATTAGGATATTAAACAAAGATGTTCTATGAAGGTATTTTGTAAATTTCCTACCGTAAATAAATAAAACATGTATTTTTGTGAGTGAATGCAGCACAATCGCCAACATAAATGAACAACTTTAAAGGAGATTTTCTCAATGTTTCGATTTTTTTGCACCCTCAGATTCCAGATTTTCAAATAGTTGTATATCGGCCAAATATTGTCCTATCCTAACAAACCATACATCAGTGGATGCCAACAGTACTTTCAGATTATGCATACATCTCAATTTAAAAAAATTGCTCCATGTGACTGGTCCAGGGTCACATATAGGCTACTACTTGTCACAGTTTTGTCTTTTGTCTTTTAATCTGTATTTAAGTAAAATATATTTCACATATATTTATTCCATATATATATATTATTTTTTTATTTTTTTCACAGGTGAGTGATGTGATGATGTGTGAATTATCGCGTTATGTTGTTTATGCTGCTATTTGCTCATGTAAAAGTGAACAAAACAAATTTTGGTATTTTTAATGAGTCAGACACTTATCCATTCTTACAACCAGGGTAAGGTGCTTCTACATCAGCGTTATTCACTATCATTTTCCTCTGATTTTAAGGATAATTTATGGGTAGGGTTAGGTTTGGGGTTAGGACTAAATTTGATCAACAGAATATGTTGACCCAGGAACATGTCTTACTTGGCAAAATTACGGTGACCATGAGCACAGAGACAGTCGCGTACACTGTGAGCTTAGCTTAAATGTGACCCTGGACCACAAAACCAGTCACATGGGTCAATTTGTTGAAATTGAGATTTATACATCATCTGAAAGCTGAATAAATGAGCTTTCCATTGATGTATGGTTTGTTATGATAGGAAAATATTGGTCAAGATACAACTATTTGAAAATCTGGAATCTGAGGGTGCAAAAAAATCGAAACATTGAGAAAATGGCCTTTAAGTTGTCCATTTATGTTGGCGATTGTGCTGCATTCACTCACAAAAATAAATATTTTATATATCTACAGTAGGAAATTTACAAAATATCTTTATGAACATGATCTTTACTTAAAATCTGAATGATTTTTGGCACAAAAGAAAAATCGATAATTTTGACCCATACAATGGATATTGCCACAAATATACCCGTGCTGGTTTGACTGGTTTTGTGGTCCAGGGTCACAAATGTGAAATATGAATAAATCGTGCTCATAAACGGCTGTTGGGATGGTATTCTCAAGTGAAATGAGTCGAGGCTTGGAAAAAGTATTCGTTACGTCACGATGTAACAAGCAGATTGGCTTTTTCCCCCCCCCCGAGGGAACCAGGGTGATCCCAGGTTGTCCCATAAAAATGCCGCACTTTATTTTTACACAAAGTTTAAGCATGAAAATAGCCTAAATAAATTCCAAATGAACATGCCACGCAGAGCTGTTTTCTTGTCGCACACTGTTCCTCACTGCAGTTTTTCAACACAGTAGGCAGTACGTAGCATGCTAGCGTTCCCTTCCACACACACCCAGTGTCTCATTGCATGTTTTTTTGTTCTTTCATTCAAAGACGCAAACATTAAGCGCATTATTTAGAAACTCCAAGACGAGAAAGCATGGGGAAAAAGAGCTAGAACAGAAATGAGTGTGACATTCGGAGTACTTTGAGCTTTCTTCTCCGTGTGAACTCTCGTTCTGCAGCCTATTTCCATATAAAGCAGCCTCCTGCCTGGAGAGAGAGAGAGAGAGGGGAAAAAAACACCTCCCTCTGAGACACAGACCGAGAGAGAGAGAGAGAGAGAGAGAGAGCAATACCGCAGCCCGACTCCGATAACAACATTCAACTCAATTAAACTTGAGATTGGGGCCGTTCTCTCCCAGAAACGATGAGCGCGCAGATAAAAGTGTAATCACAGGACCGCTGACCCTACAGGTCTTCTACCTGCTCTCTGTGATGATAGCAGAGGGTGTATTTAAGCATGCTTGCTGGAGTCTCGTGATTATACGTGCATGAGGATCATTATACCCCCTGCTGGAGTAGGAGGGAGTGTGAGGGACTGATAACACGAGCCCCGTCCCCTTGAACACCCGCCGGCCCTCCCTTCTCTTCTGTTCCCACAGAGCGTGGATTTAATGCTGTTCGCTAGTGATACTTCTCACGGAGTTAGTGATTTGTATGGAAGCTTGTTTACACCACAGAATAATACATTTAAAAAAAGTAATTGCGACTTTTTAATCTCACAATCAAGACTGAATTCTGAATTGTGAGATATGAACTCTGAATGATCTGAGCTTCTTTTCAAATTCATTTTATAAATCTAGGCTTCTGTTCAACGGTTTGGGGTCAGTGTGGGTTTTGAAAGAAGTCCTTTATGCTCATGAGGCTGCATTTATTTGATCAAAATACAGTATAAACTGTAATATTGTGAAATATTATTAGAATGTAAAAGAACTGTTTTCTATGTGAATATATTGTAATATGTAATTTATTCCTGTGATCAAAAGCTGAATTTTCAGCATCAGTTTCACATGATCCTTTAGGAATCAGTCTAATATGCTTTATTATTATTAATGTCGAAAACAGTTTTTGCTGATTATTTTGAAGAAACTGTGATACACTTCCACTCAAAAGTTTGGCGAATGTAAGATTTTTTTTAAACTAATGTAATAATTTAAATTAATACTTAAAAAAAAAAACTTTTACATTTAAATGTGATCATTTAAATTAATACTTGTATTTAAGCAAGGATGCATTAAATTGATCAAAAAAGACAGTAAAGACATTTATAATGTTACAAAAGATTTCTGACCATATATATATATATATATATATAGTCAGAAATTTTTTGTATTTGTATTTATATACATACTTATACATAAAAAAATATATATATGAGTAAGAACCATTATTAATAATTGAGCAGAATAAGCACCAATAATAATTGATCACCAAATTAGAATGATTTCTGAAGGATCATGTGACACTGAAGACTGGAGTAATGATGCAGAAAATTCAGCTTTGATCACAGGAATAAATGACAAAATTAGAATATATTCAGATAGAAAACATTTATTTTAATTTGTAATAATATTTCACATTACTCCTGTTTTTACTGTTATTTTTGACCAAATAATTGCAGCTTTGGTGAACATAAGAAACTTCTTTTAAAAACATTAAGAAATCGTTGCTGCATCTCATCTGGTCTGTCATTTTTGAAATATTTACTATAAAACGGCATCACTTTACAGCAATTAAATGAAATGTGTGTGTAATGCTAAATGCTAAAAGAACAACATCTGAGCCATCTAATGTTCCTCGGGGTGTGTTTGAGAGAGACAGAAGTTCTTCAACATTAAGACTATAATGGAGAAGCAGAAGTTGTGGGAGAGTCGTGGGCACGAGGCCAACCAGACCTCAGCAGGAGGAACAGCTTGGCTTAATGACTAATTAAGACATCTTAACGACAATTAACTCCCCAATTAACACATCTCACAATATGGTGTTTACCTTCAAAAGTCTTCAAAGCAGTTTTCTATAAGTCCACCGAGAACAAACTATCACATATTCTCCCACTCATAATCATTAACATATGCTTTCAGAGAGCCAGAATTGAGTTCACTGCAGTGAAAGTCCTGTCGCACATTGAACCGGACTTACTATTTTTAGGTTGCCATGGTTTGGGGTTATTGTAAATCATTTAGGCTGCATCCCAAATCGCATACTTCCCTACTATATAGTAGGCGAAAAACAGTATGTGACAAAAGTAGTATGTCAGAGTTCACAGTACTCATAAAAGAATAGGCAAGATGACCTACTACTTCCGGTGAGATTCTGAAGAGTGTATATGATGGACAGTTTATTATCCCATGAGGCCACGGGAGAGGATTTGTGAACGTAACTGGTCACATGATAATGACAGCATGGTGAATGTAGTACGTACAGATTACATTCATACTACACGTACTCGTGCGATATAAAACATCCTTTTTTACTCCTGCAAATACCTTCTCAATAGAGAATGTGATTAAGGTGGGTTTTTCATATCAGAATGTGAGGTTGCAGTTAATTGTGGCAGATCTATCTTTATTATATGCTATTATTAGATTACTGTCGAACTGCATTAAAATGACTGTGTTGTTAATAATTAGCAAAGGGCTGCATAGCCTACAACAACACTAATAAACAGTGACTATTTAGCTATACAGTGCAACAGTGCCTGTCCACTTTTTTTTTCTGTGGCGAAAAAAGTATTTTTTTCCATTAATTTTTCCCATAAGGATTTAAAAAAAGTCTTTGTTAAAGACTTATAAGCCATGAACCAATCCAACCAGGTACGAGGTGAACCACAACATTACAAATTTTGATTCGAAGCAACAAATATTTGAAAATCAGACGAAAAAAAGGTGCAAGAATGGAAAACGAATTTCATCTAGTGGAAACTTTTGGTACTGCGCCCAAACAATATTTTACTGAAAGCTCATTTTTTGAGATCTCAATCTCAAATCTGGAACACAACTTGTTTAGATTTTTGGCTTTGATTTTCCCACATTTTTAGAATAAAAAGTGTTTTGGAAAATATATATTAGTATATTAAATTGTATTTTTGTCATTTTTTCATGACAATAAATGTAAAATATTTTTTTTCTTTTTTAAGTTCACTTAAAAAAAACAAAAAATTCACTTCAGCAATAATTTGCCAAGTATCGTGTTTAAAAAAAAGAGACCAAACTTAAGTCTGTGCTCCAAAGCATTCGAGATTTATGACAGTTTAAGTTCTATGCTCAAAATGTGAGTAAATGGATTATAACTACTGCATAAATATAATTTAGTACCATAAAATCTCCTAAAAAGGTGATTTAAGTGACTTTGAATGTGTCATGGTTGTTTATGCCAGACGGGCTCATCTGAGTTTTTCAGAAACTGCTGATCTACTGGGAGTTTCACACACAATCATCTCAAGGGTTAAGAGAGAATGATCAGAAAAGGAGAAATATCCAGTGAGCGTCAGTTCTGTGGGAGAAAATGTCTTGTTGATGTCAGAGAACGACCAGACTGATTCAGCTGATAGAAAGACATTAAAGGATTCAAAGTTTTAATTAAAATCAATTCCCCATGGAGAAAATGAATGGGATTTTTACTAGCCGAACCCAACCGCTGGTTAACACTATCCAATAGCCCACAGCCTATGGTGATGTTAACCTAAAAAATAATTCACGATTACATAAAAATATAAACAGCCTTTTGTTCTCTGGAGAAACGTGCACAGATGAATCGTAAGACCAGCAATGTGCATCAAGAAAGTAAATGGGTTAAACTTGGATTTCACATTGACTTTAAAACGCACTAACATCCGTAAACTCCACGAGACAAACACACACGCGTGGCGAGAGAGCCGCCACAGTGATTTATCTGATTCAATTAGCTTGCAAATGTAAAACAAGTCAGTTCAATAAAGAGCTAAAACCTCTCTTTCTTCCGTCCGCTCTCCTCTTCGACGTCTCTCGCTCTTCCTCCCTCGACCTCCCTCTCTCTGCTGAATAATGAGAGTGTGTAAATGCTTAATTAGATTAAAAGGGTGTGTATAACGATATCAAGATGTTGTGTGTGTGTGTGTGTGTGTGTGTGTGTGTGTGTGTGTGTGTGTGTGTGTGTGTGTGTGTACGATCTCTCTACAAATCTCTCTACATTAGCGTTGTGTTATTGTGGGCAGGGCTGAGAATTTATGATGCACAAAAACCCTGAAACATCAAACCCATTAAAGAATCCTGATTTATTCTCTGTGAGCAATGAGGGAAATATATCACCCATAAAGAGGTGTGTGTGTTTGTGTGTGTGTGTGTGTGTGTGTGTGTGTGTGTGTGTGTGTGTGTGTGTGTGTGTGTGTGTGTGTGTGTGTGTGTGTGTGTGTGTGTGTGTGTGTGTGTGTGTGTGTGTGTGTGTGTGTGTGTGTGTGTGTGTGTGTGTGTGTGTGTGTGTGTGTGTGTGTGTGTGTGTGTGTGTGTGTGTGTGTGTGAGACAGGAACTCCTGGGAAGCATGTGTTTAATAGGAGAGGCTTAGCCGAGGTCTTTTTGAAAAGTGTATGACCTGAAAAACAAATTAGAATACAGAAGGAAACCGTAAGACATGATACAGAAGAACAAAATATTAAAATTGCATGCAAAGAAGAATGATCCAAATTTCCTAAAAATATTTGAACAATTTTTTTATTAATATTACCTTGTACTCTTAATTTATTTCACTGTGCCGCAAAACTGTGTACAATGAGATTGTATAAACACTTTGTTATGGCAAAAAAGCATATTAAAGACAGACTTTTGAAATTGTTCTAATTAAGAGACTTCTAAATTACTTTAATTTTTGTTCAAATCTTAAATAGGTCACTGTAATCTGTTATTTTTATGTTAATTATATTATTTTATTTTGTGCTAAAATGTAATGACTTCATTATGTAGGACTTAATTTGAAACAATTTTCACTCAGAAATTGCTAATAAAGTAATTGCAAAGAAATGGCAAGTAACTCATCAAATTAAATGTGACATTTAGAAAGACTGAAATAGTATTTATTTTCTTGTAAAACACACTCCAATAATCTTTGTTTTATGTACAAATTCGAAAAATAATTGTTTTAGTGCGCACACCAATAGCACAGAGAAGACAAAAACACAAATGAGATCTCTTTTATATTCTCTATACATCAATAAGTAATACATAATTGATGTAATTGCTAATTAAAGTCAAAGTCTGTGATCAACATTCATCAAATTCTCCCAAAACCAAATGATTTGGGCTTCCATCCACATTCAGTTTCCGGTTTTACTCGTACACTTTATGTCAATGATGTCCTCCTTAGCAAAAAATGAACAATCTCTGAGCAACGACCATATTTTCAGGTGAGCCAATGCTTTTGCATTACAAAAAAGTATGTCATACCAATAAAGCATGCTAAATTAATAGCCATATCTCCTGTTATTCGTCACGCAGTGAGCAGACTCATATGCCATTAATGAATGAATCATCTCATTAGTGTGTATAAATCAGAAAATACATTGAATGTTTTATTTGAGCATCTTTGGTTTTAAAGAGATCAATCAGCCATTCAGAGGGAATATAATATCAGAGCTCATGCTGATCCTATGGTGTGTGTGTGTGTGTGTGTGTGTGTGTGTGTGTGTGTGTGTGTGTGTGTGTGTGTGTGTGTGTGTGTGTGTGTGTGTGTGTGTGTGTGTGTGTGTGTGTGTGTGTGTGTGTGTGTGTGTGTGTGTGTGTGTGTGTGTGTGTGTGTGTGTGTGTGTGTGTGTGTGTGTGTGTGTGTGTGACAGAGCGGTTCGTTTTAATAAGACAGACAGCAGAGAGTCGTCTTTTCTCTTTCCCGAGTAGAGTAGACCTCTGAAAACCTCAAGAATAGCTTTATTACTGAAACTAAACCTCCATAATAAGTGTGAAATATATAGTGTGAGGGGTCACTGACCTTTGACCTGAGTTAGGCACTGCTGTGGGCAGGGGGTTTTCTCAAAGACTTGCGTGAAGATAAAGATCTCGTGCTGGACACCAAAGGATCATGGAGCGTCACATTAAATGTGCCTTTCAGAACGGTGTCCATGATGACTGGACTCAACTACAACACACACACACACACACACACACACACACACACACACACACACACACACACACCATAGTGAATTGGTGTACTAGACTAAATACTATATTATACAGTATATATACACAGTATTATATTCTTCGTGGCACAGATTCATCATGGTGCTGGAAACATTCCTCAGAGACTTTGGTCCATATTGTCATGACAGCATCACACAGTTACTGCAGATTTGTCGGATCTGAACATCCATGATGTGAATCTCCCGTTCCTCCACATCCCAAACCTGCTCTATTGAACTGAGATCTGGAGACTGTGGAGTCGATTGAGTTTAGTGACTCTTCTGTACCTCGGTTGCAATGAGTGTTTATTTGAGTTACTGTTGTCTTTCTATCAGCTGAACTGGTCTGGTCGTTCTCTGACCTCTGGCATCAACAAGACATTTTCACCCACAGAACTGACGCTCACTGGAGCATATTTCTCTTTTTCAGATCATTCTCTGTAAACCCTAGAGATGATTGTGTGTGAAAATCCCAGTAGATCAGCAGTTTCTGAAATACTCAGACCAGCCCGTCTGGCACCAACAACCATGACACGTTCAAAGACACTTAAATAACCTTTCTTCCCCATTCTGATGCTCAGTTTGAACTCAAGAAGAGCATCTTGACCATGTCGGAGTTGCTTCCACGTGATTGTCTGGTTAGACATTTGTGCTGTATTATAAATATATACAGTATATATAAACACACATATACATGCATATAGACACTTCTAATAAATATATGAGGTCATACCTCATATGCTGTGGGTCCAGGTGTCATGTCTTTAGGGCTTTTAAAGCGATCTTCTTTTGAGACCATCAGCGCAAGTTGAGGGTCAGACTTAACATCTGGACTATAATGAGCAGGACCTACAAAACCACAAATAACACGTAGTTTAGCTGGAATACTTGAACATAACTCCCCAAAAACACTGTTTACATGGAGCAAATTCCACCGTTATGTTGATAAAGAGAGTTCCTATAGGCCTACACCATTAGTCCCAAGTTAAGGATGCTTTAAACAACTTTTAAAGAAATGTTAAATTATAATGCAACAACAAAATACAAGCTTTGCATTTCTGCTTTTAAACTAATTTAAAAAATAAATAAAAATAAATGTGACAACCCGCCAACAAGTTTTTTTTGCATTACTTATAGTATATATATATATATATATATATATATAGTAATTAATACTATGCATTACTGATATTTAATTTTATTGCTGTCACTTTATTATAATTGTGTACAATGAAAATGTACAAACGTTTTGTACATTTCCAAATGTACAGTTTTGTTATGCCAATAAAGCTCATTAAAACTGAAACTGAAAAACAGTTTTACAGAGTTTATTAATGTAATACTTCACATTAATGAATAATTAAGAGACTTCCTGATTACTAATGTCGCTTCCTACTCTCGAATGTTTAGCCACATATACTTCCAATATTCACTGTCTTGTTTATTTGTACAAACTGAAGGAGTAATGGACAGTAATGGACAGCAGGCCTCAAATGCCGTTCATAGAGATCAAGTAAGCGTAAGTCACCTGGTATTTCAGGGTCGTATTGTAGGAAGGAAGGATCTCTGGCGGCGGCAGATAGGAAACAGCTCTGTCGCTTGCGTGCTTTCTCACTCCGTGGCTTGCTGTAGCGATGGAGACCTTGAGTCTTCTCGAAAGATTCGCTCACGTTATACGAGCCTGGCGGAGGAGTATCCTGCCAAGAGCAATCTAATATCTAACCACAGCATCATAAACATCATCTGCACAATGGATTTACAGCAGGTACAAATGAGCCAGGGGGTCGTGTGTGTGTGTGCGAGCTGTAGGAGCATTATTGCAAAGTATTATTGTGGGTTTTTTATTCGGTTCAATTATTTTAGTTGTGTTAACCACTAACATGCTACAGATGCTGTACATGGAAATTAAGCTGTGTTGAATCATTCTAGTTATTTAGACATTTGTATTATGTAACACTTGCATATTGTAATACTAACCATGCTATATGTGTAATTGCACATCTGTAAGCTGGACAGATGCAGAGAGAGAGAAAGAGTGAGAGAGAGAAACATCTCTCACCAAACCTGTCAGGAACAAGACTATTTTTGGGAAGATGTTTTGTATTTTGACATTATTGTCATGACAAAGTTCCAAATTTCCATTCATCTCTAGTGAATAAAAACGGTAACACTTTTTTTTTTTTTTTACAATTTATTGTTTTTAACTTATTTTACAGTGTCCTTGTTACATATGTTTCATGTACTCACCATAGTAATAACAGTAAATTATGCATAATTACATGCAACTAACCCTCAACCAAATCCTAATCCTACCCTAACCCTATAGTAAGTACATGTAGTTGCTTAATATTACTCAGTACTTAAATCTATAATTACACTGTAACAATGACACCTTAAAATAAAGTGTAACCAAAAAAACTATACCAACATTTATTTAAAATAAATGTATTTAAATACTAAGTATACTACAAATCCTTTAACATATTTACTGACATATCGATTGAGACTTAATACTCATTTCTTAATATTAAGCCTACAATTAGTTTTAATATCACTATGAGTAAGGATAGTATAATCAGATAATATCAGTCTTTAAATGCAAGATATTTAAAGTGAATCTAAAGTATACTTGCAATAGTTCAATTTTAGCACAAACAAATATACTTAAGTATATCTTTAATTGGACTTCAGCACTATTACATTAAGTACAAAATTAAGTATATCAATTTAGTATACCAAAAGTACAATTGCAGGGTATTTATATTAAGTGCATAAATATGTAAATGTATTTGTAGTGTACTTAGCATAAAATAAATGCATTTCAAATATATTTTGGTGTATTTATTTTTCACTAGGACTGTCATGCAGAAAAAATATACATTATTTACATTCTACATTTGAATTCAATACAGTGAAAAAACAAAGTCCATTACCCTGTTGCAAATCTTTTCAGTTTCATTTAGCTTTTTAAAGTCATTGCTTCAACTATTATAAAACAAATTATTATAAATAAAACGAAGCAACAGTTAAAAATCATCAAGAATAAAAAAAAATTAAAAAAATTAAAAAAACAGACGCGTCATGGTAATTTAATGAAAATGTCATGAAAATAATGCCATAATGCAAAACATCATAATGGTGCTCAAATTAAGCTTCATTTTCGTCACGTGACATAAAGGGCCCTTTTTTAACGATGTGAGCGTGTCCGGATCCACTTTTGCTAGTTTAACGACGGGAAAAATGGTCGGTGCACCCGGCGCATGATCTTGAAGGGTTGTCCCTATTGGGTGTGTTTTGGGATTTACGTGCGTTAAACCAACCAGAGTCTCATCTTCCATTCCCTTTAAAAGCCAGTTGCGCTCACGCCATGGCGGATTCGCTCTTTACATGACTGATTTTGCAAGCGGAAAGACCGAACGCTTCTCCAGAGCGCAAACGGATCTGCTCGTGCGCGAGGTTAAAGCACAGACCATGTACGGGACAAGCCGGATTCCACCGTATCTTAATGAACACAATATGAATCTTTTACATTGTTTAATCCTTTTATTTTTAATATTTGGTATGTTTGTGTGCTGTTACGCGTCCCTGTGTGTGTAATAAGCAGATTGTGACCCGCTTATAGGCTCATGCAACGCATTCTCATCCTTGGGCGTCATAATACTGACGCTTTTGACATGTCGTCTACATCGAACGCACATGGCACCCTTTAGCGTCAATATGAGACGCACAGAGCTTTGTTCGGTTATGGGTAGGTTTAGGTGTAGTGTAGGGATAGGGTTAGACCGCTAGGAGGCGCCTTCTGGCCCATTTCTATCTGCGTCTCATATTGACGCTAAAGGGTGCCATGTGCGTTTGATGTAGACGAAATGTCAAAAGCGTCAATATATGACGCCTTGGGATGAGAACGGGCTGGCTCATATTACTGACGCGCTCTTTAAATAATGAAAAAAATATTGCGGCATTGACTTTAGACCAGGTTTCAGTTGGTCAATGGCTCAGACTATTTCAGTTGCCTCAAAATAGCAACGTGCCAACAATGCGCCAGAACACACCTCGTTTTCAGACCAGCAGCCCTTGCGTTGCGCCGGGTGTATGATAGGGCCCAAAATGTTTTCTTTCTTTCTTTTGATTTTGGGTTGAAATGAGATTTGGTGAGACTCCTGCAGACGGCTGTGTGTATTGTGAACAGACACGTGTCTAATGAAGGAGCGGAGCAGACGTGAAGCGAGGTGCTGAGCTCATAATAAAATATTTGCAGCATCTGCATCAGAGCATCTGACTCAAACACTCTCTATGATACACACTCCAAACATACGGACACTTCTGCGTTCTCATATCTTGCGAAGTATAATTACTGATTTTAGATATGGACAGGATTTAATCTAAACTCTCCATGGAGCCAAACAAATATCAGGGCTTTCCCATTGAATTCAAGCTTATACAAATACACGCACACAAAAATCTAAACTTCCAGAACAGGCTGTGTTTGACTCTGAATAATAAGCTGACACATCAATCCCTGTCATTACACATCATGGAGCTGAAAACGCCCTGAGACTTTGCTCTTTCACAGCTCAAAACATGTTTAATTTAAACATAGTGTAGGCAATTTCAGAGAGGCTAACAATAGCAAGCTAGTTTTGAAAGCATGAGCTCATAACATCACAATAATAATGAACGTAAACATGTTTTAATATTTAGACCACTTCTATTATCGATTGCTCTCAGGATGTGAAGAGAGTTTCAACCAGTCTAACAAAAAGAGTTTATAAGAGAAATTGCCTACCCTACCTTTAAAATATCAAGATGTTTCTCCTAAAAACAGACAGACATATGAGTCAATAGTTGACATTTAGTATTTCGATGGTCCACTTTAGATATTCTACTTACTATGAGTAACTTTGCAACAACACGTCAACTAACTATCACAAGCTAAAGTGGACTATCGAAATAAAAGTGTAATTTGAGTATAGAGCTAAACAAAATGTGGAGCAGCTTAGATAATTTGTTCTGGGAGAAAATTTGATTAGAAATGTTAATGAGATCTCTCAGTTTTGATTGCAGATTTTATTATCTTGGTAAATCTGAGCACAGTGTGAGCCGTGTTTCCACTGTCGGCCCAAAAGCGAGCGTGCCAGTGCATGCCAGGGGCCAGTCGCGCTTCCACTGTCACTTCCCAGGCTTGATCAAGCCTCATCGGGGCTTCCCTGGGGTCAACGGCCAGGGGGTTTTGGCCCGCCGAACACCTTGGTCCAAAGCGGGCCAACTGGGGGTTGAGGAGTGCATACCTGTCAACATTGGGATTTGAAAATAAGGGAAATTTTAAGGGAAAATAAGGGGGGGAAAGTGTGGGGGGGAATAGGCTAAGAATCTTTAGCCGATTCTAAAGATTTTATTGGTCATGTGAATCACAGTGCTGACTGCCTACACCAAACACTGATCCCTAAACCTACCCGTCATTGTAACTTTAACCAATGAAATTAGCTGCAGGGCGGGATTTCCGCTTAACTGGTTTGCGGCCAGTGGGATTTTTTTAATGATTTATTTTATAGAAAGATAAAAAATACGGGAAAATATTTAAACGGGATGATAGCGGGATAGCACGGTAAAATACGGGAGAATCCAGGAAAAAACGGGAGGGTTGACAGGTATGGGAGTGGTCATGAACGAAGGCAGAGTTTACAACACCGCTGCTTATTTCCCATGTTATTATATCAGGCTACCAGCTGACTTCAACATTTATAGTCATTTAAATCCAGCTTTTAATGTTGTTTATATGTCTATGTGGTGTTATTAATATGCTTTAAGACAAACCATGTGCAAATTCATAAGTCGACACCATTGCTGAGTATTTTCTCCTTAAAACTGCAGTGAACCAAAGACAGTCTCAAAAACACGGTTTGAAGTCGCTGGTGTTTCTGACGTCACAAACTACCTTGTAACCAATCAGATCAACGTGTGATCGTCAACGATTGGATCTCTGAGCTGGTGCGAGTGAGTGGAGGCGGGGCTCATTTGCATATTCATAAAACCACGTATACTAAATGAGGCAAGGGTGTAGAGTTACATTCTATTTACAAGCTATTGCATGAAGACATTTTTTCAAGAAACATTTTTTAAATATGTCATTTTGGTGATCAAAGATGAGTTTTAAGTGTTACAATTATTGACTACAGGGGGACTTTAAGACATTTTAAAATGCTAACCATTGCGATAATAAATACACATATGTTTATGGAAAATAACACAGTCTGCTTGAAGAACGTAGACAAAACATAAATTATTATAATCGTGTATTTATTTGGTTTCATGTTTATCAGTCTCTTCCCTCAGCCTTTGTTGATACCGGACTAATGCATCCGCATATGTGTCATTAAAAACATGCACTCTGGTTAACTCGTATCTCATCTTTTCTGTCTGTGAACTCCCTCTGTTGCTCTGGCTGAAAGGATAACAGTATGATAGTATGATATTTTATCAATATTTTTCAAAAACCAAAACCTTAATGGAGTTGTTTTGTGCATTCCTGTGATTGCAAATAATTGGAAAGCAGGAGCAACTGAATAGGTATGTGCTCTCTTTTGATGTGTACTGGTAAATATCAGTTTGATTCAGCATGATTGATGTGCACTCCTGACACAAATGAATAAATTATTTTCACTGTTACATATTTTATATTGTAAACCATTGGTCAAATATGGATGCTGGAATTTTAAGACTTTAATTAAAGGACCAAACGTTTGCTTCTGTCATGCTCATTTTGCGATCTAGCTAGTTTTCAGTCAGCTGGTGAAACGGTGGGGTTGTGTGATGTCGTTCTATGGGGTCGTGTTAAGAGCGGCTTTGACGGTTTTAGCCCCGGTGATTTTGGCCTCGGTGCTTGAGGTCCGAGGCTATAGTCCCAGCCCGGCATGCTGTTAGCCCTGGCTCACACTAGCCAGACAGTGGAAAAGCGGCTAATGAGATCTCTTCTGATATGTTAGATGGGATTCATGTGAAATAACTGGGGTTTTATTCTTAGGAGAAACATCTGAGAAGCATGAGACTTAGTGAAAGTCCTATTAAAATAGTTGTAAAATCTTCTCTCCATTTCATGTCATTGCTATCCAGGAAAAACACTTTATATATTAAAGAGATCTCACTTGTGATTTATCTTCCCAGTGGCAGTCTAAAGATTAAAATTCAGTGTTGCGTGTGTGTCTTACTTTGGCGAACAGTGAACCCACAAGTCTGTTAGTGGCAGATTTAAAAGCAGCTGTACTCTGTTTCTTATACAACGCTTCATTTGTCTGCTCCACCTGCAGCAAACACACAAAAAAAGACAATTTCTTGCATCAAATATTGACGTAATACTGTAATACAGATTCATATTAATGAAATTCAAATAATTACTCAAATTTGAGCCTGTTTTTCTTATAATTAGACTATAGTGCACAAGAACACGCTAGGTTTTCATATGTTTAATACCTGCATGAAAGCTGCTGATCATGGTCTACTCATATAGCATGAAAAAAGCAGGATAGAAATTCTCCAAAACATCTCCTCCACAGAAAAAAATGAATTAAATTAGTTTAGAACAACATGAAGGTGAATAAATGATGACAGATCTTTCGCTTTTGGGTGAACTATTTCTTTTAATTATGTGCTGTTGTATTTTAGCAGCTCCGAGGTGCCTGTGTGATCTCTGTTGACAGAAAAAAAATCTCCTCTCTGGTTCAACTTATAATGAAAAATCATAATCTCCACTGTCCTGACACTAGAGATAAGATGCGCCAGGTCCTCATCTCAGACTGCAGGTTATGTTCAGAGTGAAATACTAGCTTTTTACACAATACGTACTGTACGGAAGCGTATTGCATTCACTTGAGAAAAAAAAATCTACTCTGTTTTTCTGAATTAACGAGTTAATTATCTCAGAATTACTAGATAATTTTTCATAAAAAAATTTTTTATTCTGTTTTTCTGAATTAACGAGTTAATTATCTCAGAATTACGAGATAATTTTTCATGAATAAAAAGTTTTTGCTCTGTTTTTCTGAATTAATGAGTTAATTATCTCAGAATTATGAGATAATTTTTCATATATTTTTTTTTTATTCTGTTTTTCTGAATTAACGAGTTAATTATCTCAGAATTACAAGATAATTTTTCATGAATAAAAGTTTTTGCTCTGTTTTTCTGAATTAATGACTTAATTATCTCAGAATTCTGAGATAATTAAGTCATTAATTCAGAAAAACAGAGCAATTTTTTTTTAATGAAAAAATATCTCAGAATTCTGAGATAATGAAGTCATTAATTCAGAAAAACAGCAAATATTTTTATTTAAAGAAAAAATTATCTCAGAATTTTGAGATAATTAAGTCATTAATTCAGAAAAACAGAGCAAAAACTTTTTATTCATGAAAAATTATCTCGTAATTCTGAGATAATTAACTCGTTAATTCAGAAAAACAGAGCAAAAACGTTTTTTTTCATGAAAAATTATCTCGGAATTCTGAGATAATTAACTCATTAATTCAGAAAAACAGAGTAGATTTTTTTTTCCTCAAGTGAATGCAATACGCTTCCGTAGTACTGTATACAGCATTCTGTTTTTATAAAATGTCACTAAATTGAAACAAAACTGAAGTGGTTATTTTGCCTGTGTAGTCCAATGTTGTGTAAAAATGCCTTTTGACATCATATACAATGAATCAAGAAGGAGATTTGTGGTTCCTATTACATTTAGCAATTGTAATCAAGTGCATTGCATTGTGGGATAAAGTATCCCCCACAGTGTGCTCTATTTGCCTAGTGCACATTTTGGCGTCTGTGTGTGCATACTGCACTTAATGTACATTACTGTTTGGGGTCAGTAAGATTGTTTTTAAAGAAATTAATACTTTTATTATGCATGGATGCCTCAAATTGATCAAAAGTGACAGAAAATACATTTATAATCTTAAAAAAGATTTCTATTTCTAGTGAATGGTGATCTTTTGAACCTTTTTATTCATCAAAGAAAATGTGTCATGGTTTCCACAAAAATATGAAGCAGCACAACTGTTCAACATTAACTATTGATAATAATCAGAAATGTTTCTTGAGCAGCAAATCAGCATATTAGACTGATTTCTGAAGGAGTGAAAACTAGATATACTGCCTTTCTGGCAAGGCTTTTTCATGCCAACTTAAAGGGGTCATATAATGGTACATGCACTTTTACAAGTTGATTGTACTGAAATGTGTGTTGGCAGTGCCTGTACACAACCATCATATAATGATAAAAATCCATCCAGTGGTCTTTTTTTAATCTCCTTATATGTTTTCCCCTGTCTCAAATCAAGCCGTTCGACCTAGTGACGTCACACGGTCGGACGCCCCTCCCACGATTGTTGATTGACAGCAGCGTTTCAACACAGACCCGCCCTCGTGAGCGAGCTGTCAATCATAGTCCGCATTGTTGATACGCTGGAGCAGAATGGCGTCTAAGCGATTGTGGTTTTCTGTTCTTGGGTGTAATAACGAACACAGCATCATTTTGATGTTCCTAAATCCGAACCGCTGAAGACACAGTGGCTGAGTTTTGTTTTCGAAGGGAATATTCCCCACGATCAACGTCAATGCTTTCATGTTTCACACACCAGACTGCTTTATAAACGAGGGTCAGTATAAAGCTGGTTTTGCTAAGAAGCTGCTCCTAAAAAAATGATCGGCACCAACTATTTGTGTTCCTGCTGCACCTCCAGAAGAAGAAGTGAGTGTAACGTTTTATTAACCTTTATATTAATCTTTGCAAATCGCTTGCACGCTTCACGATGAATGCGGCTAAGGTTTACACTCAGGGTACATTACGGCATGTTTTCTATGTACAACGTTCTCAATATAATTCATAATCCCAAGTTTATAATGAACAACGTGTTATGGTTATTGTGTTATTACAAACGGTGTACGCACAGAACAGAGGGGCGGGGTGAGCAAAGCTCATTATCATTTAAAGACACATGCACTTAAACGGCGTGCTGAAAACAGAGCTGTTTTTGACCAGGTAAAATGAGTGTTTTCTTACAATACTAATGAGAATTTTTAATTAAAGTGTATTACAAAGTTTTCATTTAGACCCTAAAGAATCATAATAACTTGTACAAAAATGGCATTATATGACCCCTTTAAAGTTTGTCTACAAACTTTTCTATCTAGTTAGATATCAGTGAATCTAGAGGTCCATTAGGACACATTCACTGCTCTTATCTATGCAGGCAGGGACCATGTAGAAGGAACAGAAAGAGAGGAGAGTCCATAAAAGACCTCCACTGGGGTCAGTTTGGTTCAGGAAGCAGGCCAACTGGACACTTCCATTGGAAACAATGGACGTTTCCAAGAAAATAAAAAAACTGCAGATGCCATTGTCCCAAGTTTCCTGTGAAATACTTCACAGGGAGGGAGGGATTTGCTGGCCACAATACATAGTGTTAAAAATTTGAATCTGTTATTCTTACAAATATGTACCATGGTAACCACAGTGTAAGTGTGTATGCTTTTGTCCATTTTTTTTCATCCACCAGGGAAAAGTCTCATCACTTAAAAAAAGTAAAAGCACACTTCTCAATAAGCCAACAAGCAAATCAAGGTTGCATTCACGTCTGCAGCATGAATGATTGATTCTTCATTCAAATCCCTCACCCTGAGAATAAGCAACAGTAATTAATAGTGATGTTTGCCGTGGAATACAGAAACTGCGGTATTTTGGCAGAAACAACGGTTTTCATGGTACAATTTGAAAGGATAGGCTCTAGTTTGTAGACTCCAGGCAAAACTGACATTTAGTGAATGCTGAGAAATATTTAGTTCAAGGGGATTTATGAAAGATTTATTCGATTCGTTGGATGAAGCCCCCTGAAAAGTCTGAATAAGCTCCCAAGGGCGCTGGCAGATTAGTGTACAATAGACAATGAGTGCACACTTTCTGGGTTGGAGAACTGCTCACCTTGTACTGAGCCGGCCCCGGGGTGCTCATCTTCTCTTTGCTGGGGAGAAAAGGGTGGCGTGGTGCAACAGAGCCAAAGGCGCCCTTCCTTCTGCTCTTCAGACAGGCTTTCTTCAAACTCTCCTGAGCCAGGCCATAATCAAACACGTTATAGGCACCGGGACCTAGAAAAAAGACAGCACGTCCTGATCTTGCCCGAGTGAGACGAGTTCCTGGGTTAACATATTTTGTTGTCCGGTCTAAAAATGTTGTCCTAAGCCTAAACCGGCGAATAACACTGATGTAGAAGCACCTAATCCTGGTTGTAAGCCTAAACTTGACATAAACTTGTCCCTCAAATCTGATTGGTTGATTGAAATGTTGTTCCAGGATCAACAAAGATGTCGATCCAGGAACATGTACTTGGTGAAATCAGCAAATACATGCATGAGTAAGACATTTAGTTACTATTGGAGTTCTACTAACTAGGTTCGTTTAATATTGATGGCTGTGGCTTTGCCTAATTTACATACACTACCGTTCAAACGTTTGGGATTGGTAAGATTTTTTACTGTTTTTGAGAGAAGTCTCTTCTGCTCACCACGGCTGCATCTACTTGATCAAAAATACAGTAAAAACTGTAATATTGTGAAATATTATCACAATTTAAAATAACTGTTTTCTATTTGAATATGTGTTAAAATGTAATTTATTGCTGTGATCAAAGCTGGATTTTCAGCATCATTACTCCAGTCTTCAGTGTCACATGATCCTTCAGAAATCATTCTAATTTGCTGATTTGCTGCCCAAGAAACATTTCTGATTATTATCAATGTTAAAATAAGTTGTGCAGGTTTTTTGTGAATATTTTTTAATAAGTTCAAAAGAAAATAATTTATTTGAAATAGAAATCTTTTGTAACATTATCAATATGATCAATATCAATACTGTCACTTTTGATAAATTGAATGCATCCTTGCTGAAAAAACAATTATTAATTTCTTTTTTTTAATCTTACTGATTGAATGGTAGTGTACTTATTGTCACGATTATTCTTAGTTTCACCCTCGTGGACTCTTAGTTTGTTTATCTTCAGTAACCCGTCTCCTTTGTTCTCAGTTTCCCGCCACTTGTTTGTCTCCTTGGTTACCCATTGCATTCTAGTTTGTTTCTATGGTTACTCATAAATTCCCCTTATTTGTATCACCTGTGCTAATCCAATCATCTTTGTTTTATATGTGTGTATATATATATATATATGCCTGTGTTTTTGTTCTCATTGGTCGGTTCTTGTTAATGCTTATGTTCAGTTTGGTGTAGTTCTCTTTCGGTTGATAAAGTCTGTTCACTTTTATCTTCGTCTTCGCATCATACCTACTCTACACTCGGCCAGTGTGACACTTATGCGGTCCGTGTGGTTTGCTTTTGTGTATGATAACAGAAGTATAAATATCCCAAAATATTTCAACCTGCTAAAATTTAAGTTAAATTGCTGCATTAAAAATAGTTAATTGTACTTCTTCCCCTTTACATGTTGTGTTACTGATAAAGAAAACTGATTTGGCACCATCACATCGAATTGATCATGTAAATTAATATTAAGTAAATTAAAATGAATATTATTGAATATTGCTGAATCAACCTAAATATATTAATATATATATATATATATATATATATATATAAAGATTAAATCAGGTAGAAATAGCTTTTTAAGGTACAATTGCAGTTTACCACTTTTTACAGTGTAGTTCATTGCACTTCTGTCTCTTATTTGATAAAGTTTACATCATAATTCTGCAACTTTCCTGTTTATTATTGTGAAGCTGCTTTAAAACTATTTTTATTGTATAAAGTGCTATAAAAATAAATGTGACTTGACTTCGACCACTTTGAATATAATTACCGCTAAAGAAAATTTAATTTTCATTAAGCATTTTAAGCATTTTAAGACCACCCTTGATGCAGAATTGTACACCTTTGGTATAACATTTTCAACGTACTATGATTTAGCATCTTGCACACTGTTAAGGACAGGCAAGATTAGACAGAATGCATCTTGAGTGTCTTAAAGTGGCATAGAATCTGATTGGTTGTTTTAAGAGTAGCTTGAAATCTGATTGGCTGCTGTTGTAAAGCAGTATGAAATCTAGTGCTAACTTTGCCAGCCTCATGTTTTTCCCTCTAGCAAGCACAGTCCAAATCTGACCTCTGACTGAACCCCACTGATACAAGACATTCTGCATTCAGAATGTGGCCCAGATTCACATCCACACAGAACAAAACACACCGGCACAAACCTGGCGTAGCTTTCGATCTGTTTTCTGGCAGGAAGCGTGCAGCTGTCAGGCCAAAAGGATTCTTCTTCACCCTTCTGTCTTTCTTCAGGATCTCCAGAGCACATCGCGGGTCTTCATACGCTCCTACAGGGGGCGTTTCATCCTTGACCGGACTGAACCTCTGCGAGAACCAGCACAATACTGAGATCAGATTTAAAAAATCGACATTCACAACCCATTTTACTTCTGTGAGTCGATTACATTTTACTAAAAGATAATGAAGACTATAATGTGCTCTGATGAATTGTGCACAAGACCAGAAACGTGTATTAGGCAAGTCAATAAGGTCCATTTTGATTTCATGCGACTAATCCAGAGCAGCTGTTATTAGAACTTATTACACGGCTCTCTGAAATGCTTGATTCTGATTGGTCAATAACGTCATTTCGAGGTCAGTTATTCCTCGATAATGATCATCAATTGCAACACTGTACAGTGACCGCTCTTCCTTCTCTCATGTTTCTCGTATCACACCATCATGCTGGTGGCATCTAGTGCCTCAGTTATCGACTGTAAAAGGAGGACTTCAGCACTAATAGTAGGCCAACGATAATATTGTTGAAGTGTTTGTTTTGTTGCTAGAATGAAATATAATAGATTATGAGATAATAAACAAGTACGGTTTCTTCTCAAATCAATATTTCATGTCCCCGTCATTATTTATTTGGTGAAATCTGTGAAATAATAGTGAGCTAATAAACTCAAATCCATATTTTTTATCAAATTATTTACTTATGTGGAGAGTATAGTCATGTAATAAGCGGTATAATGTACATACAGCTGGATGTTATCACAAAGAAAATACTTCAAGGGTGATACAAGTCGGGGTCCTGATCACCCTGTCAGAGTGTATTTTGCGATAACATCCGGCTGGATGTACGTTGTCCCTTATGAATGTATAAAAATAATGCAGTGTGTTGTTGCCTGAGCTTTAGACAGGAAGGCTGGGCTCAACACAGGACCATGTGGTTTACTGGGCGTCTCAAACTGACTCTTTATGTGGTAATGCCCTGGACCTGGGACACCCTATAAATACAAACACACACAAACACACACACAGATGCACACAAAAAGAAAAAGAAAGCTTATTTGCAGCACAACAGAAAAGCTTGAGCTCAAGTCTTGCTGCAATAGTGCCCTCTACAGGCAAGACACAACTTCTACATGTCATATTTACACACAAACAGGGGTTTTCAATCTTTTAGATGCCATGGACCCCCAAATAAGATCATCCTTGTGTGAGGGACCCCATCCTAAAATTTTAAAAGCATCTATCTTTTAAAAACACCCAATTTATACATTATTATAAATATTATAAATCTAAAAATGAGTTTCTGTTAAATTACAATAATAAACATTATTTATTTAATTTATATTAAAAAATATGTTGTATTTATATTGACTAAA